>NC_046155.1:30300508-30478008 GCF_011064425.1 Rattus rattus
GGCGATTTTCTCTTTCCCATTTAAAAATATCACTACATAAGAGGAACATTGCCTCTTGGTAGCAAATCAGCTGCTGGAGAGGCTTCAGAAAGCCTCTGAGGGAAGATATCCTTCCCCATGTCTTCTTAATGTTACGTCCTATCTGGGCTCACCTCCACATGGGGTGTCCCTGCTGCTGCTGGCCTGTGATGTAAGTTAGTACTGGCCAGAGCTTTACACCAACAGGTCCCAGGGAATCAACTCCAAAGGTCGTTTGTAGCCAGCTTGTGAAAAGAGCAAATAAAACATGGGTGGCCCATGATCTCTATATAAACAACCTCGGGGGAGCAACCGGGCCTCCTCTGCATGTTTCAGAATCCAGGCTCTTTGAATGTAGAGACTTTATTTTATCTTATTTTTATAAAAAAAAATAATTGCACTGATTTAATATGTGTGTGTTTGCACACGAGCATGCACACACACGTGCACATGAATGCGTGCGTGTGTGCACATAAGTTCGTGTGTGTGCACATGCTATAGTTTGAACCAGTTCTTTCACCGTGTGCATCCTAGGGCTCGAATCCACCCTCGGTTGTAAGTGGCTTTTCCTGCTGAGCCATCTCACTGGCCTGGATTTAGATAATTTATAAGATGAACAGTTCATCCACTTGTGCGGATGTAACCCCGACGGTCTTCACAGTTAACTCGGGGAAGCTAGGTAGAGCCAGGATAGAATAGATGGGAGTCACTTTTTTTTCTCCCTTGGTTTCAGGTTCGCCAGCTGAAGCCACACAAACCAGCAAGAACAAAATGGTTTATTAACATCAGCGTCTCCCTAGAACACACCAGAAAACCAGTGTAATGCAAAAAGGTGGTTAGAAATGAGGTTTTTCTGAAGTATCCTGTGATAAGCTAAGGGGTCTGGGGGAAGCAGTGGGAAACTGATCGGGGAAAGTATGGTGGGCAGGATTGTTTAGAAAGGTTATGCAGATTTAAGCTGCTGTCTTCCCTATAGACAAGCCTTAAGAGAAACCTTGGATACCTTTACAAATGCTAATCTCATTCAAAAAAACCCTAAATCTTCCTTACAGAAGGAGAACAGCAGCCTTATTGTTATGAGTGCCCAGTGTCTGGTAGAGTATCTCCAGATACTTGTCCTCTTTTCCAAAGTATGGCAAATAAAGGCTCACACAGACAAGCAAAAGAAGCCATAGTACATGTTAGAGGACTTGGTTTCCAGGTTGACAACTGGCCACATAAGACTACTCAAGGGCCCCATTACTTTTGGGGTTTCCTTTTATGGGGTTTGAGAAAAAGAGGAGTTTAGTTACTAAGGGTTATCATGAGGATGGTTCTCTTTTTGATTGACAGATTCAGCCATTTAACCATTTCTGTGCTGCATATGTCTCTTTCCACAATGCATCTGGTTATGTACAGGTATAAGATGATGAACAAGGGAATTCTTCCTGAAAGTTTACTTGGAGGGCAATTTGCCTTACGTCACATGACCCAAAACTAGTTCAGGCCAGATCTACTTTTCTACTCCTCATAATTAGATACATAGGGATATATTTGAATAGAAGTTATCTATTTGACTACCCTTAGAGGGGAAATATATCCATTGTTTAGAAAGGGATGTGTACGGTCAGTGCCTTTTCCAGGGAAGGATTGGTGGAATTGGTGAGTTTAGGAGCTAGCTGTAAGGGAGCCAGGCTGCCAGGTATATAAGCCAACCACCCAGGCCAACCATGAGCCCCAGGTTAATAAGCTTTCCCCACGTTTGCCCGACTCTTTATTTCAGGATGGCTTGTTCGAGAAGGCCTTTAGTTTAAACTAATCTACTTGCCAAAGGGGCATACCTAGGGTTCTGTCACACTTCAAGTACAGACGCAAACAACTGCCTTTGTTAGTTCCAGCTTGGCTCTGGGTGAAGGATGCGGCTAGTCTGTTGGCTGGCCTGTAAGGAGGTTCATGGGGCCGGTTTGTAACTTTAGGGTGATTGAAGGGTGGAGCAGGTCCTTGGGGGGGGGGGGAGGTTAGAATCTGAGGTGCTGCTAAAGGCAGCCTCTGTGGGGCAGGAAAGGTTCACTGCCCCACCCCGGGCCATCCTTGAGCACTTGGCCTAGGGCAATCTTTTTAATTTTTTTTTAAAGCTACACCAGGCTAGCAAACAGGAACAGTTTAGCAAGCAGGAACTTCCAAGAAATGGACAAATACCTGAAGCTGAGAATATCCCCGAACATTTCAAGGAAGCAAAGAGGAAGGCCTAGAGACACTGGAGCAACAGAAAACCCATGAGCTTCGGACGATTAGCATAGCAGGATCATTGAATGCTGTTTCCCACTGCCCCTGCCCTACCCTCTTACACGCTCTGTATGTGTCTCAACATCCAGCTGGCAAGAAGTTGTGACATTTAATCTCCATCTTCTTAGCCAGTGCTAGGTTTGAACCCAGGGCCTCTCACATGCTAGGCATGCGCTCTACGGATGAGCTACATCCTTAGCCCCGTCACTTCTATTCTTGGCCTAGAATAAAAATCCTTCACAGGTCAATCAATACTCAGTCTTACTATAGGTACCAGAGTCTTGGGAGAGGAAAAAGGACCGTTTGAAGTTTAAAAAAAAAAAAAAATCAGTAGCAAGGGGCTAGAGAGCTGGTTCAGGGGTTAAGAGCACAGATTATACATGGAGGCAGGGGGATGGGGTGGGGGAAGGGTTGGGGGTGGGGAACATCAAGGCAGAGACAGGAGGGAGAACTGGATCTAGCCTGGGATCTCTCTCATCCCTGAGAAACAGAGAGGAGCTCCAGAGGGAAATTTGCTCCATTCCTAAGGGGTGCTTTGGTAAGGGCTTAACAGATCCCTACAAATTAAAAGTCCTCTGGGAAATCTCAGCTGGGACAAGAGTCTCAAATAGAAGAACTGGGGTGGGAAGAGATCCTGCCTTTCTCCCAGCTCCATGTGTGCGTGCTGGCTGTTGATTCATCTTCTTTACAAACTGTAACACTGCCACAGTGCCACGGGCAGGCGGAAAGGAGTTCTGACTCAGTGGGATCCCCAAACCGTCCTTTTTCCTCTCTCAAGACTCTGATATGTATAGTAAGACTGAGCATTGATTGACCTGTGAAGATGTTGGGTTTTCTTTCTTTCTTTTTTCTTTCTTTCTTTCTTTCTTTCTTTCTTTCTTTCTTTCTTTCTTTCTTTCCTTCCTTCCTTCCTTCCTTCCTTCCTTCCTTCCTCCCTCCTTCTCCTCCCTCTCTCTCTCTCTCTCTCTCTCTCTCTCTCTCTCGCCTCTGGAGGTACAAAGGATATGTCCACCATATTTACTTCTAAAGATTTCCTTTCTCCTTTGTATTCTTTATTTTTTCATTCATTAACTTATTTACTTTGTACCATGATTGTAACCCCTCCCTCCTCTCCTCCCAGTTCCACCCTCACAAACCTCACTCCCCCATCCCCTTTATTTCAGAGAAGGCGAAGACCCACACTGGTACCAATCCTCCCTGGTACATCAAGTAGCAGTAGGACTGAGCACATCCTCTCCTGCTGAGGCCACACAAGGTAGTCCAGCTAGGGAAAAGGGATCCAAAGGCAGGCAACAGAGTCAGAGGCAGCCCCTGCTCCAATTGTTAGGAGGCCCACACGAAGACCAAGCTCCACATATGCCACAAGTTTGTGGTGGGCCAAGATCCAGACAATGCATGCTTTTTGGTTAGTGGTTTAGTCTCTGTAGCACCCATGGTCCTCTTTGTCTCCCTCAATCCTTTCCTGACTCTTCCACAAGGCTCCCAAGGCTGATGTTTGACTGTGGGGTTCTACAACTGTTTTCATCAGCCGCTGGATGAAGCCTCTCAGGAGACAGTTGTGCTAGGCTCCTGTCTGCAAGCATAGCAGAGCATCATTAACAGTGTCTGAGGTTGGCTCTCTCCCATCGGATGGGTCTTAAGTTGGGCCAGTCATTGGTTGGCCATGCCCTCAATCTCTGCTCCTTCTTTATCCCTGCACAACTTGTAGGTAGGACAAATTTGGGTTCGACGGTTTTATGGGTGGGTTGGTGTCCGCCTCCCTCCACTGGAAGTCCTGCCTGGCGACAGGGGATGGCCACTTCAGTCTCTGTACACCCAGCTGCTAGGAGTCTCAGCAAGGGTCACCCCTATAGACTCCTGGGAGCTTCCCCACCTCAGATCTCTGGCTAGTGCCACAGATGCCCTCCCCGCTGATTTCCATTCTCTCTCCCACCCTTTCCTACCTCCTCTCTCCACACCTCATCCCCATCCCTGTTCCTCCCCTTACCCCATCTCCTACCCAGTCTCCTCCTTCCATTCACCTCCAATGTCTACTTTGTTTCCTCCTGAGTGAGATTCAGGCATCATTCCGTAGGCCCTCCTTGTTTCTTAGCTTCTTTGGGTCTGTGTGTTGTAGCATGTTTATCCTGTAATTTATGGCTAATGTCTGCTTATAAATGAATACATAGCTCACTCAGGATGATGTTTTCTACTTCAATCCATTTGCCTGATAATTTCATGATGTATTTGTTTTTAAATATTGCATTGTATAAATCTACCACATTTTCTTTATCCACACACCTACAGATACTTGATTTTTGACAAAGAAGCCAAAACCATACAAAGGAACAAAAGAAAGCATCTTCAACAAATGGTCCTGGTCTAAATGGATGTTTGCATGCAGAAGAATGCAGATAGATCCATATCTACACCCTGCACAAAACTCAAGTCCAAATGGATCAAAAACCTCAATGTAAAACTGGGCACACTAAATCTATTAGAAGAGAAAGTGGGGAATGGCCTTGAACACATTGGCACAGGAGACAACTTCCTGAACAGAACACCAACAGCTCAGGCACTAAGATCAACAATTGATAAATGGGACCTCATGAAACTGAAAAGCTTCTGTAAGGACACCATCAATAAGACAAAATGGCAGCCTAGAGAATAGGAAAAAGATGTAGAGGGAGGTGTCAATTCCCTAATTGGTTCTTGACTGTGTCAATAAAGAAGGCGAAAGCCAATTGCTGGGTGAAGGGGAAAAGGTGGGACTTCTGGGTCCTAAGAGGAAGAGAAGGGACACAGAAAAAAGTTTCTGGACCAGGCTTTGGATATGTAAGTCTTGGGGCCCTTACTCCGCTGAGAGCGAGGGGCCCAGGAAGATGGAGGGAACTAGACGATAAGATTAGGGCAGGAAATTATTCTACCGGTCATTCAGTTATCTGGCTAGTTTTAAAGTAGTAAAACTGTCTAGTGTTTTCTATCCGCTGCACTAAGGTGGGCAGAAGGAGAAAGTGGGCAGCCAGGGTGGTTGTTGGTGGCTTTGCAAAGCTTGCTGGGAGGGGCTGGAGGAGTGATCACTGGCTAAGTCGGGAGCTCGAACTGCCTGGAGCGTGATCTCGGAGCTAAGTCGAGACCATGGCCCAGGGGAAAGGAGCAAGCATGTTTTTAAAACTATACACGGGGTTGGGGATTTAGCTCAGTGGTAGGGCCCTTCCTAGGAAGCCCAAGGCCCTGGGTTCGGTCCCCAGCTCCGGAAAAAAAAAAAAAAAAAGTAAAACTATACACAACAAAAAAATCTTCACCAACCATGCATCTGACAGAGGACTAAAACCCAAAATATATAAGGAACTCAAGAAATTAAGATACCAACGAACCCAATAACCCACTTAAAAAAATGGATACAGAGCTAAACATAATTTTCAACAGAGGAATCTCTGGTGGTCAAGTAGCACTTACAGAACTCTCCAATGTCCATAGTCATCAGGGAAATGTAAGTCAAAATGACTCTCAGATTCTGTCTCATACCTGTCAGAATGCCTAAGATCACATGCTGGCAAGGATATGGAGCAAGTGGAACACTCTTCCATTGACGATGGGAGTGCAAACTTGTACAACCCTCTGGAAAACAATTGGGTGGTCTCTCAGAATATTGGGAATATTTCTACCTCAGGATCCAGTTATACCACCCCTGGGCTTATACTCAAAAGATTGTCCACCATCGCACAAGGACGCTTGCTCAGTTATGTTCATAGCAACTTTACTCATACTAGCCAGGAGTGGAAGCAATCCAGATGCCAATCAACTGAAGAATGGATAAAGAAAATGTATGTGTGGAGAATTAATGTTCTAGGCCAAGAATAGGTCTAGGGCTGAGGAAACAGCCAGTGTCAGGGCAATTGTCTAGCATGCATGCGGAAATCTGTCTCCCCAGTGCTGACTAAAGCTATCCTCTGCCTCCCTAATCCTCTCAAATCCTCTCTCTTGATGAAGTAGCAGGAAGAAGTGGACTCAGACTCTAGGAATAGTTTCCCAGCTAGGTAAGATAGCACATTCGGGCAATCCCAGTACAGAAGAGGCCTAGACAGGAGGACTGCCTTGGGTTTGAAGCCAGCTAGGAATGTATAGCAAAAGCCTGACTCAAACAACATCCACCACAAAACCCTATAAGGCTGGGAGTGGTGGCATAGACCTGTAACACCAGCATTTGGGAGGTAGAGGCTAGAGGCCAGCCTATGACTTCGTCTTAAAACACAAACAAGAATAAAAACGAAAACAGGGAGAGAAAAAAAAGATTCTTTTCTTCAGGTGTCCCCTCTGCAGAAAACTCTTGGGTGCTGGCCTATGAAGTTCTTTCTTTAACATGAAAGTTCGTACCTCACTCTCTGCAGGGCCCTGCTCCAGCAATGTTTCACTGGCAGTGACGTCACTGATCCCCTTCCTATTAATCATTCACACCTCTCCATCCCCTCCAAGTCAATCAGCCCTGCTGGAGAGTAAACTGAGGGTCAGCCAAGCTCAGGATCACAAGGGCAAAACGCTGGTCAGAGGCTGAACACAGTCCTTCCAGACAGAGCAGCGACTGTGCCTTAGAAGACTTCCACCGCTTAAGGTTGGGCCAAGGTAGTAACTGAACTGTTTGTGAGACTTCACAGTGACTGTTGAGTGGCCTGCAGTGTCGCCGTCCCTCAGAACACTTGCTGCATCTTCAAAGGCAGCTCGACAGGCTGCGGGGTTTTCACATCTCTTTAGCTCAGTTTCCCCAGACCCGACTCTCAACTCCACACTTTAAGCAGTTTGTATGTGCAAGAAAATGGCCAGGAGATGGTCCCAGTGTCCCTCACTGTTCTCTTGGAACTTCCGGTTCTGACAAAGCTTTAGAGGGAAGGATTGGAGGCAGAGAGGCCCAATCCACGGTTGGCATTCAAATTGTACACAAGCCTCACTGTTGTACACTTGAATGTGTTTCCTTCAGAGTAAGAAGTCTATGTCTGAGGAAATTGGAACCACTCAGGTCTTACCAGCCGGCTGTCGTGGGTCTCTTTGTTCTATGGGAAATCTTGGGTAGAGAAACCAGGAGAAGCCCTTCCTGGCTGGAAACCCAGATTCTTTAGTGCTCCAGACTTGGGACAAGACTCTCGGGTCCAGAAGCTTAGAGCATCAACAGATGTTCGCTAACCCACTCAGCTTCCTACTGGCTCGTGAGCCAGACAGAGAGGGTGTGGCCAGGCAGATGCATCGGCACAGCGGTCCTTAGAAAGGCTGTTTGCGTCCATCATGGCAAAGTTCCTCATGCAAAAGAGAAATGATTCTTGTGCCAATCACAGACCTTTGGTTGGCTTATCAGACCAAGTATTTTCCTTCTAGTCTGGGGGAAAAGTGACTGTAATGTCGTTTAGAGTTTCCTGAGCCCTGTGATGCAAAGAAAACCAAAACAAACAAACAAACAAACAAACAAACAAACAAAGGAAAGCAAGCTGTTTCAAGGCGGTAATAGTATTTATTAGAAGACATTCTTCAGCAGTAGTCAGCCGTGATTATCCTGTTGCTTCCTCAAGATGTCTATGGAGTATTCGAAACAGTCAGTCCAGGTATGAGGGGTGTCTTGCTGGCTGCTTGGCTGACGGCCTTCACTGAAGATAGATGGGGCACCAGAGACTCAAATAAGTCTCAGCCAATGACTCAAACCACCCAGGCTTCTATCTTACGCACATAACAGTGACCAGGTATAGTGTACTTTGTAGGCATCTCCTGCCGCTGAGGAGTTTGTTATGTGCTTGCCTTTGAGATAGTCTTTCTAACGTAGCCCAGGCTAATCTGGAGCTGCCAATGCTCGCATCAGCTCTAGAGCACTGGCGTTGCACGCACTTTCACCTCTGGCTTAGGGGATATTTTTTTAAAAATATATTTCTTCTGCTTTTAAAAAAATAGTTATTAGCCATGCAAACTTCTAAAGGAGGGATGACACCAATAGACCTGTGCGATATCATAGGTGTATATGATATACCATAGCTACGATGCATATGAGCCATAACAATGCTTAGCACAGTGTGAAAACCCCAAGGGTACAGTATACAGCATGTATACCTTGGTGCTAACCAACTTTTCTCTAATTGGACGTAAGACCTGCTCGAAAAGAGGGAGATTTTTTGGTAGTGCAAACCTAACCAAATACCCAGGGCTAATGAAGTCAGGGGTCTTAGAGAAGAACCTGTAACAAAACTTAACCAAACCAGCAACCCCCTAACTACGTTCTATTTACCCTTGCACTTACTGGTGAGTGTAGTGCTCACCCCTCATCAAGGAACCTTCTCTCTGCAACAGATGGAGACCATAACAGAGAGCTATAACCAACCGAAATGCACTCGTGGAGCCCCGCCCTTAGGGGGGCATCTACAACAGACACGGTTCTCGAACCTAGGGCTCTGGGATCATGGTGGAAGAGGAAGGGAAAGGTTGTAAGAGCCAGAGAAACGGGCTTCACTGTGAGATTGTGTCTTCTAGAAATGCCAGAGATGCTACCCATAAAACCTCACCAACATGGTTGGATCTGAAAGATCGCAGTGTCAGGGGTTATATAGGGGAGGTTGGAGGGAGGAAAGAGAAGATGGGAAATTATGTAATTGTATTATACAAAATACACAAAAAATTTAAAATGACTGTTTGCCTGGTGTGGTGATCTGTAACTGTAGCCCAGTATTTGGAAGGCTACGGTGCTAAGACAGGAAAATCATGAGTTCAGTTTGAGCCACAGCCATCCCGGGCTATAAAGCAATACACTGTCCCAAAGTGGAGCAGGCTCTGTTTATACGCATTTCCCCCAGATTTAGCTGTCCAGCCCCACACTCTCTGGACTTCCTGCGTTTTGTTAGGCTATGCCTAGATGATTTTTCCTCGGGCCTATCACAACTCCACTATCCTCTAATGCACATACAGTATTGACTTTCTAGAGAATACATCTCGTTTACCTTGTGGGAGAAAAGAGGAGGTCTCACTACACTTCCCAGGTTTGTGTTGAACTCATGGTCTTCCTGACTTCCTGCCTTTACTTTCAAAACAGCTGGAATTAAGTATGGAACTTATCACATCAGGTTGCCACCTCTACCCCATATATATATATATATATATATATATGTATATATGTATATATACATGTATATATATGTATTATACATATGTATAAATATATATATACACGTGTGTGTATGTGTGTGTGTGTGTGTGTGTGTGTACATGTGGAGGTCCGACGACAGTTTGTGGAAGGAAGCTGGTACTCTTCTACCGTGTGGGTTCTAGGAACCAAACTCAGGGCCTCAGGCTCAGGGGTAAGCCTTTCCCTCACTATCCCTTGCTGCAAATGGTTTTATAACAAGGGCTTTTAAAGCACGCCCAGATGAGCCGCCTTCTGTCTGGAGCTGGTGTTTGTTTTCGAGACAGAGTGACTCACACCTAATATCGTGATCACAGTGTGCTTAAGAAACAGTTGTTGAGGGGTTGGAGAGATGGCTCAGCAGTTTTGAGCATTTGCTCTTGTAGAGGACCTGGGTTTGGTTCCCAGCACCCAAATGCTTGCTAACAACCATTTATAACTCTCGTTCCAAGAGGTCCAACACCTACTGCTGGCTGTGGCGGGTACCAGACATGCAGGTTGTTCACATACACACGTTCAAGCAAAACACTCACCTATATACAACAATATAAATGACTGTAAGAGGAAATTTGAAAATTGTTATTGAAACCATGAACGAGAATAAGAGAAATGAGATTAAGAATCCATTGCCCTGGGGTTGGGGATTTAGCTCAGTGGTAGAGCGCTTGCCTAGGAAGTGCAAGGCCCTGGGTTCGATCCCCAGCTCCGAAAAAAAGAACCAAAAAAAAAAAAAAAAGAATCCATGGTCCTTCCACTACAGCGAAGCTACAATTACCCCTGGTTTATTTGCCTTGGGAGAAGATATGCTTACGTGTATGTACATATGGGAGTATGCATTTACATAAGGACACGTCTAGGCATATATCCATTTGGGTCCCATTGGGTCCCCAAAGCCCTTATTTGCTCTTTGAAAAAGAAGAGTTTAGAACGTTGAATGCTGGACAAGAAGGAATGTCCTAAAATTTTCATTACTCTCATCGTCTCTCTCGTAATTTAGTAATTGCATTTTCAAGTTGAGGTTCCAACTGGAGCATCCCAGATGACCTGAGAGTTTGTGGGACTTTAAGGGGCGACCTGAGCTGGCTGGTCAGCTTCAGAGCATCCTGCCGGAATTCTGCCACCTAGTGTTCGCTTTTGAGAATCGCACATACCCAGCAAGGACCGTTTTAGTTACCATTTTGGTTTGGACTTTGAAATGAGATGGGAAGCTGAGCTTACAGCACTGCACAGACGGCTCAGCCCTCATCAGAAGCCTTTGTGTGCCGCAGCTCAGAGGTAGGTGCTTGCTTGGCATGCATGAGGCCCAGGATGCAACGCTCCCACTCACCAAACATGTGCGAGGACCTGATATCATCCTAGTTCTGGACGCCCCCCGCCCCCCAATATGATAGGTCTTTAGATTGCAGCGTAGTCTGTAATCTTAGGATTCTTCCCTTTGATTTCTTCATTTTTTTTTTTATTTTTTTTTCTTTTTTTTCCGGGGCTGGGGACCGAACCCAGGACCTTGCACTTCCTAGGCAAGCGCTCTACCACTGAGCCAAATCCCCAACCCCCCTTTGATTTCTTCAATTGAAGCCGTGTTCCATGTTGTCAGTCGCCTACTGCACGGTGGGTACTAGGCATGTATTTCTGTGCTAGTGTTATCAGTGAACAAGTCACGTGGACACAGGGCGGGCGCCGATCATTGTCTGTGCAGAGCTTTTGATCCTCACACTAATCGTTCACAGCAGAGTAAGCTTTCAGTGAGTGTTGGCACAGAAGCTGTGGGATTGGAGTCCTAGAGGTCAGCTTCCAACCCCATGTTGGAACCTCCATATGTTATGTAGAGTTCAGGGAAGGGAGAATCGCATCCAGTCTGCAGGGTGGTGGTCTGCACAGATTGCAATGCATTAGTGATGAACTCCAAGGCACCGATAATGCCTGGGTGTCAACGTTAAGGAAGAAATAAAAACACTTCCCCTTGGAGTGGTTTACACCGGAGTGTGGATTTGCATTTTCTAGTTCATGCTCCCTGACCTCCATTTTCTGTCTGTGTCTTGCATGAGTCTGAGTCTGGGCCTGCCTGAGGATGTCTTATGAACCTGTGTGTCCGTGTCCGTGTCCGTGTGTGTGTGTGTCCGTGTCTGTGTGTGTGTGTGTGTCCGTGTCCGTGTGTGTGTGTGTGTGTGTGTGTGTGTGTGTGTGTGTGTGTTCGTGTCCATCTGTGTGTGTGTGTGTCCGTGTCTGTGTGTGTGTGTCCGTGTCCGTGTGTGTGTGTGTGTCCGTGTCCGTGTGTGTGTGTGTGTGTCCGTGTGTGTGTATGTGTGTCCGTGTCCATGTGTGTGTGTGTGTGTGTGTGTGTGTGTGTGTATGTGTGTGTGTGTCCGTGTCCATGTGTGTGTGTGTATGTGTGTGTGTGTCCGTGTCCATGTGTGTGTGTGTATGTGTGTGTGTGTGTTTGTGGGTATGTGTGTGTGTGTGTGTGTGTGTTTGTGGGTATGTGTGTGTGTGTGTGTGAGAGAGAGATATTTGTTGTATGAGCTGTGTGTATCTGTCTATGGTTATTCTGTGTGTGTGTGTGTGTGTGTGTGTGTGTGTGTGTGTGTGATCTGTCTTTAACAAAGGGTTTGTATTGTAAAGCGCAGAAAGCATCACATGGGGGAAGGAATGTTGTACTTTACAGAAATCTTTAACAGAGTTTTACAGGGCTTAGGTCGCTGGCTCCAACTCTCCCAACGGACCCAGATAACAAATATCATTGTTTATCCACCAGTGCCCGTAGATGGCTGGTAGATTTTAGGAAGTTTGCTTTCAATTTATACATTTGCTGGTATCAGCGAATTGATACACATGCATTGTTCTGGGTCAGGAGCATGCAAGAGGGCATGACTTAGGATTGCAGCTATCCGTTAAGTTAGGCGATTATGTGGGAAACTCAAGGCAAGTAGGGTTGGCCGATCCATTGTTCTCTTCAAGGCAGGTTAAACGATCAGGCTGAGAACACAGTAGGCTAGCAGTCTTAAGTGACCTCAGGGTACATCATTAACTTTGGCTGTGAGGTTCAGCAAAAGTTCTGGTCTCTTAGGAGGTAAGGGCTATTTTCAGAATATGCCAGTGACAGCGAAGTGTTTCTTCAACCTGAAGTTTTCTAGAACTGTCCATGTTCTAGAAAGTCGGACACTGGACTATGTGAGACTCGGCAGCCATTCTGTAGCTGTGAGGCAAGGGAGAGGGCCTGAGTCTTTTTTTGCGACGCTCCTTTTTGCTTGTCTTCCCCAGCTGCCCACACTCAGTGTCCCCCTCAGTCACTTTGCTTGATCAGCTCAGCTTCCTGTCAACAAGCTAGGGTCATCTGGGAAGAGAGAACCTCAACCAACAAAATGCCCTCACAAGATTAGTTTGTAGGCAAGTGTGTGGGCCGGGAGGACCTAGCCCTCTGTGGACATCTGCCCTCGGCAGGTGTCCTGGGTTGTATAAGAAAGCATTCTTCACAAGACATGGGGAGAAAGCCGTTAAGCAATGTTCCTCCATGATCTGTGTTCTGCCTCTAGCCGAGGCCTATTTCTGGGCGATGGACTGTAACCCTTAAGCCAAACAAGGCCTTTCCTTCCTAGGCTACTTGTGGTTGTGTTATTTATCACAGCAATAGGAAACTAAGACACTGTGTGACTTCACTGACAGTCCCTAATCACAGGGTGGGGCCAGAGCCTTGCTCCGTGACATCTGGACACTCCAGTTACAAAGAGAGTGCACACTCAGATGTTTCCAACCCCTTTGTAGCAAACCCACAGTGGCAGCGGGAGAGTGGGGAACTCACTAACAGCCAGGGACCCGTAGGTGTGTATGTCTGACCGCTGGACTGGAGCGAGGCTGGGAAGTCACTGGGGCCCGGACACAGCATTTGCACTACAGAAATCCTAGGGCATTTGGTTGAAGTGCCCGTTCATGTGGGGACCCTGGGGTGCACAAAGGACTCCATTGAAAGGTTCTAGGCACATAGGAACGAAAAGCCCTAGCCCACTGGGGTTTGAGACGTAGATAGACCATCAGACAGGCAGCATTGCAGAGCTGCTTCCCTGGGCAAAGAATGCTACACAGACACAGAGCTCTGACTTACGAGGAATCCATGATGAGCCTCAAAGGCTGACACATTTAGGGATCCAATGGCTGCGGACACTCGAGGACTTGGTAGCGTGAGCCAGGCTCACATCACAAAGGCATATGAAGTGCAGCGATGAGACATTCAGGAGCCAGACACACTCAGCTGTTAGTTTGGAAGCCCAGCACTGTCATCGGTGGCCCAGGTGCCACCTGCCTCTCCATCACTAACCGGATGTTAGTGTCACATCCCTCACTTCCCTAAGACTTCAGGGTGGCTGCAGCCCCACTTCCCTAGTGCTACTGCTCACTGTAAGGTAGGGAGGCCTTGTCTTCTCTGCCACTTCATCCTTCAGGAGGGACCACTGCAGGAGATTGTCACCGTCCACACTTACAGGTGACTAGAATTGTAATTGGGTTATGTATTTCTGCCCCAAATCATCTCAAGTGTGAAGGAAATAGAAAGCCATGGACAACTTGTACAGAGTGTGGTGTTTTAGCTAGGGTTTCCATTGCTGTGAACAGACATGACCAAGGTGACTCTTATAAGGACATTTATTTGGGGCTGGTTTACAGGTTCAAAGGTTCAGTCCATTATCATCAAGGTGGGAGCATGGCAGCATCTAGGCAGGCATGGTGTGGGAGGAGCTGGGAGTTCTACATCTTGTTCCAAAGGCAAACAGGAGAAGACTGGCTCATGGGCAGCTAGGAGGAGGGTCTCAAAACTCACCCTCATGTTGACACACCTCCTCCAACAAAGCCACACCTCCTAGGGATGCCACTCCCCGAGCCAAGCACATTCAAACCACCACATGCGGGTCTTCCAAGTTGAGTCTCAGAGGAAAGAGGAGAGGGAGGTACAGGCTGCTGTGTGAGCGCCCAGCATGACCTGTGGAAGGAACCACACACAAGGGAACATGCTTCAAAGTCACAGGGGACATTGAACGAGAACACATGAGGGTGGAGGAAGTGAGTGGTGGGTCTACTGACCCAGTGCAGCCTTCTAAACTCAGCTTTCACCTCTACTTCCATCCACTCCTCTAGGTTGTAATGGCCACACTCTCTCCTAAGTCTCTTCAGCACGATATATATATATATATACATATATATATATATATAAAGATTTATTCATTTATTATATATAAGTATACTGTAGCTGTCTTCAGACACACCAGAAGAGGGCATCAGATCTCTTTACAGATGGTTGTGAGCCACCATGTGGTTGCTGGGAATTGAACTCAGGACCTCTGGAAGAGCAGTCGGGGCTCTTAACCATTGAGCCACCTCTCCAGCCCTTCAGCACCTTCTTTGCCTGGAACATTCTTTCTCATATAGTGTTGGTTTCTCCTTCCCTTCCCTTCCCTTCCCCTCCTTCCTTCCTTCCCTTCCCTCCCTTCCCTTCCCTCCTCCTTCCCTTCCTCCCTTCCTTCCCTTCCCTTCCTTCCCTTCCCCTCCCTCCCTCCCCTCCCTCCCTCCCTCCTTCCTTTCTTCCTTCCTTCCTTCCTTCCTTCCTTTCATTCATTCTTTCTTTCTTTCGTTCCTAATCTCCTTATCTACTTTGCTCCGGTCTCACTCTTTCTAATAGGTCTACCCTATTGAAGACTGTTCAATACTGCTACCAATACCTCGTTCAACCCTGGGTAGTCAGGCAAGGCTTTGCCATTGCAGGTGGGAATCATAACCGTGCACGTCAGGATGAGATTTGAAGATCTATTGTCACTGGAAGGGGTGGAGGTCCTTCAGTAGATGGAGCAGGTTGCGTGTATGTGTGCAGCCGAGGCACGTCAACATGTTATGCCTGACGTGGACAATAATCAAGCCCACGGTTTACCTAATATATATGGTTTTTGGTTTTTTGCCATAATAGTTTGCTTGAATAACCAACCACAGGATGTTACAGAACCTGGAATTGCCACAAGAGGTCAAAGGACATCGGCGTGAAGGAAAACCATTGTGTGTAATAGTAGAAGCTTGGAACCTAGAAAGATGGGTAAGAAACCATTTTTGGAACGTGATTCATTCATGGTCATGTAGGGGCTCTAAACATCCTCCCCCACCAAATTAGAGAGTTCTACATACAATACAATACAATACAATACAATACAATACAATACAATACAATACAATACAATACAATGCAATACAATACAGACAACCACCTTTAAACTTTCTCATTTATCTAAAAGTAGAAATGTCCAAGGAGTGAGGAGTGTAAATTCCTTTTCATGGTGGCTTCTACTCTCAGGAGGAGGACAAGAGAAAGCAAGCTTACTATAGCTTCTTTGTAGGGATTTTGTGATTTTTAAAAGGACCACACTTCATAAGAACATTATTTCAAACTTTTTAGACATGCCTTTGCTTTCCTTAAGAAACTTATTTGTGAATGGCGACTCACGCCTTTAGTCCCAGCACTCAGGAAGCATAGGCAGGAAAATCTCTGAGTTTGAAGCCAGCCTAGTCTACAGAGCGAGTTCCAGGATAGCCAGGGGTGCACAGAGAAATCTTGTCTTGAAAAACCAAGAAATGAACAGAAAAAAAAAGATCATTGAACAAAACTGCCAGTTTATTTCATATAAATGTTTATACACTGCCATTGATAGAACAGGCCAAAAAGCTTTTCCAACCAAATGAACTCATTCTTTTCCTTCTCTTTTGCTTTATGGGAATCTGTAAAAGAACAATGCGTATCTGTAAAGAAGAAACGAGTGATTCAGGGGGAAAGGGGCTGAGGAATTGACAGTCATAAGCATTATTCTAAATTTCTAATGTCCTTCATCTCCTACCACTTTAAAAATATTCATGTCAATTCAAATTAGTCAAATTGGGCTGATGTTTTTTTTGTTTTTTGCACTTTATGACAAGTCAGTTTTACTTAAATCAGGGCTGTCCAACAAAAACATTGTTAGCCATGCATGATCTGAATTTGGTGTATGAATTAAATTATGGTGTACACTAAAAACCATGAGACATTCGTTTTGTAATAAATAAGGCAGTGGAATTACTCATTAGTAGCCTTTTTTAGATAAGCTATCAGGACTGCCCTTTCTCCCTTCTTAATTCCAGTGAAGATCAGTTTTGTTCCAGGGATGTACTTTTTGGAATTTTCCAAATACTCCATCAGGGCATCCTCTCCCCAGGTGGTGCCTTTGTTCTTGCTGGCATCTGTGTAAGAGAATCCAGCAGCCTGGCCTGTTTTTCACCCAAACAGACCATGGAGGTTTGGTCCAGTCTCATGCTTGCCTCCTTTTCCACAGTGTGGCCCCGGGCACACTTCTGAACAAAAATCTTCTTACCTTTTTCAACATCGCCCATTTTAAATTTGCTCTGGTTTGGTCAACACCACCAAATGTTCAGACTCTTAGACAGATGTCCGGCTCTCTAGCCCAAGGACACGCCGACCCATGCCTATGCCCCGTGTCAGTACCTGGGCTGATGTTTTTATAAAGCTGTCTAACCTTTCAATGCAAATCACCTAGAGCTTTAAGGGTAAGCAAGACCTGGAAGGTCTTTGCTATAGATCTTGTTCAACCCCTCTGAGTCATCTCAACGGATGGTATGAGGCTTTGATTGCCAACACTTGAGAAGTTGCCCATAAGGGTATGGTTTTATTTCTGGGTCTTCAGTTCTATTCCAATGATCAATCTGTCTATCTCTGAACCAATACCATGCAGGTTTTTTTTTCAAACTTCTTTTTTTTTTTGTTTTAAAGATTTATTTATTTTACTTATATGTGAGTACACTGTCGCTGTCTTCAGACATTTCAGAAGAGAACATCCCATTACAGATGGTTGTGAGCCACCATGTGGTTGCTGGGAATCGAACTCAGGACCTCTGGAAGAGCAGTCAGGGCTCTTAACCACTGAGCCATCTCTCCAGCCCTACCATGCAATTTTTAATCACTATTGCTCTGTAGTACAGCGTGAGGTCAGGGATGGTGATTTCCCCCAGAAGTTCTTCTATTGTTAAGAATTATTTTCGCTATTCTGGGTTTTTTGTTTTTCCATATGAAATTGAGAATTGCTTTTCCCATGCCTCTGAAGAATTGTGTTGGAATTTTGATGGGGATTGCATTGAATCTGTAGATTGCTTTTGGTAAGATGGCCATTTTTACTATGTTAATCCTACAAATCTATGAGCATGGGAGATCTCTCCATTTTCTGAGGACTTCTTCTATTTCTTTCTTGAGAGACTTGAAGTTCTTGTCATACAGATCTTTCACTTGTTTGGTTAGAGTTACTTAAGATATTTTATATTATTTGTGATTATTGTGACGCGTGCTGTTTCCCTATTCTCTGTTTATCATTTGAATAAAGGAAGGCTACTGATTTTTGAGTTAATTTTATATCCTACGACTTTGCTGAAGTTGTTTATCAGCTGTAGAAGTTCTTTGGTAAATTTCTTGGGGTTGTTTATGTATAATATCATATCATCTGCAAGTAGTGAGACCTTGACTTCTTTGTCAATTTGTATCTCTTTGATCTCTTTTTGTTGTCTGATTGATCTGGCTAGAACTTCGAGCACTATATTGAATAGACATGGGGAGAGTGGACAGCCTTGTCTTGTCCCTGATTTTAGTGGGATTGCTTCAAGTATCTCTCCATTTAATTTGATATTGGCTGTTGGTTTGCTGTTTATTGCTTTTATTATATTTAGGTATGCACTTTGAATTCCTGATTTTTCTAATACTTTTAACATGAAGGGCTATTGTATTTTGTCAAATGCCTTTTCAGCATCTAATGAGATGATCATGTGATTTTTTTTTTCTTTGAGTAATGACTAAGATAGGGGCTCCAGGCTTTCCTTTCCAATGCTCGCTCTTTCTAGCTCTTGTATTTTTGGTTGTGAGCCTTAACAGCTGAGCTATCTCTCCAGCCCTCTTCGTTTCTTGATTAGCACAGAGTCGTGAGCTTCATTATGGCATTTCTTACTGACCCTTGTCCATCCTTTCTCTCCCAGGTCCTTAGCCCCCACCTGCACCCTCCTTCCCCTGTAGTCTCCCCTCCCCCTCCTCCCTCTGTAGTCTCCCCTCCCCCTCCTTTCCCTGTAGTCTCCCCTCCCCCTCCTTCCCCTGTAGTCTCCCCTTCCCTTCCTTCCCCTGTAGTCTCCCCCCCCCCTTCCTCTGTAGTCTCCCCTCCCCCTCCTTCCTCTGTAGTCTCCCCCCCCCTCCTTCCTCTGTAGTCTCCCCTCCCCCCTCCTTCCTCTGTAGTCTCCCCTCCCTCTCCTTCCTCTGTAGTCTCCCTCCCCCTCCTTTCCCTGTAGTCTCCTCCCCTCCTCCCTCTGTAGTCTCCCTCCCCCTCCTTCCCCTGTAGTCTCCCCTCCCCCTCCTCCCTCTGTAGTCTCCCCCCCCTCCTCCCTCTGTAGTCTCCCCTCCCCTTCCTTCCCCTGTAGTCTCCCCTCCCCTCCTCCCTCTGTAGTCTCCCCCCCTCCTCCCTCTGTAGTCTCCCTCCCCCCCCTCCCTCTGTAGTCTCCCCTCCCCCCTCCTCCCTCTGTAGTCTCCCCTCCCCTCCTCCCTCTGTAGTCTCCCCTCCCCTCCTCCCTCCCTGTAGTCTCCCCCCCTCCTTTCCCTGTAGTCTCCCCTCCCCCTCCTTTCCCTGTAGTCTCCCCTTCCCTTCCTTCCCCTGTAGTCTCCCCTCCCCCTCCTCCCTCTGTAGTCTCCCCTCCCCCTCCTTCCTCTGTAGTCTCCTCCCCTCCTTTCCCTGTAGTCTCCCTTCCCCTCCTTCCTCTGTAGTCTCCCTCCCCCCTCCTTCCTCTGTAGTCTCCCCCCCCCCTCCTTCCTCTGTAGTCTCCCCTCCCCCCTCCTCCCCCTGTAGTCTCCCCTCCCCCTCCTTCCCCTGTAGTCTCCCCTCCCCCTCCTTCCTCTGTAGTCTCCCCTCCCCTCCTTTCCCCCTGTAGTCTCCCCTTCCCCTCCTTCCTCTGTAGTCTCCCCCCCCCCTCCTTCCTCTGTAGTCTCCCCTCCCCTCCTTTCCCTGTAGTCTCCCCTCCCCCTCCTTCCTCTGTAGTCCCCTCCCCTCCTTTCCCTGTAGTCCCTCCCCTCCTTTCCCTGTAGTCTCCCCTCCCCTCCTTCCCCCTGTAGTCTCCCCTCCCCCTCCTTCCTCTGTAGTCTCCCCTCCCCCTCCTTCCTCTGTAGTCTCCCCTCCCCTCCTTTCCCTGTAGTCTCCCTCCCCCTCCTTCCTCTGTAGTCTCCCCTCCCCCTCCTCCCTCTGTAGTCTCCCCTCCCCTCCTTTCCCTGTAGTCTCCCCTCCCCTCCTTTCCCTGTAGTCTCCCCTTCCCTTCCTTCCCCTGTAGTCTCCCTCCCCTCCTCCCTCTGTAGTCTCCCCTCCCCCCCTCCTTCCTCTGTAGTCTCCCCCCCCCTCCTTCCTCTGTAGTCTCCCTCCCCTCCTTCCTCTGTAGTCTCCCTCCCTCTCCTTCCTCTGTAGTCTCCCCTCCCCCTCCTTTCCCTGTAGTCTCCCCTCCCCCTCCTCCCTCTGTAGTCTCCCCTCCCCCTCCTCCCTCTGTAGTCTCCCTCTGTAGTCTCCCCTCCCCCTCCTCCCTCTGTAGTCTTCCCTTCCCCTCCTTCCCTTAAAGTCTCCTCTCCCTTTTTTTTCCCCTGTAGTCCTCTCCACGTTCATGTCACATGCATTCTATTAGCCAGGTTTTCATCCCTACCCACTTCCTCAAAACCTAATTTCCCCTCTATCCCCGTCTCCTTTCGAGTTTCATGCTATATACTCACCCCCACATATATGCACACATATAAAAATTAAAATCTAAGATCTGTATTTATCTTTCTGAGTGTTGCGTTTTATAAAAAGATAAGGAGAGAGGGGATATGTTTGGTGGATGTGTAGACAGGAATGTCGGAAGGGGTTGCGTCGGCGGGCCCATGCTGAGGCATCCCTTCCCCCTGAGGCACCAGTCACACGATGGTATAGTATAGAATAGAGTTTACTCAGGACATGGGCAGGAGAGTTGAGAGGGTAATAGAGACAGAGAAAGGAAGAGAAAGAAAAGTAGAGGATTAGAGGTCTGCTATGAGCAAGTGGATAGAGAGAGGGGAGGGGAGTGGGGAGAGAGGGGGAAGGGCGAGAGGACAGAGTGGGAACAAGAAGGCAAGAGCAAGAGAGAGCAGAGGGGGCAAGCAGCCCCTTTTATAGTGAGTCAGGCACACCTGGCTGTTGCCAGGTAACTGTGGGGTGGAGGTTAGACAAAATGCTAACACTGAGTCTGGGCTACCTTAATAATAATTTCCAGATTCATTTATCTTCTTGCAAATTTCATAATTTTGATTTTATGTTTGACTGGATAAAATTCCATTGTATATGTGGGTGAGATGGAATCCCAAGATAATTTTAACTTGCATTGGATAAATGGCTTAGGCCATCAAACATTTTAAAAATTACTGGCCATTTGTGTTTCTTCTTTTGAGAACCATCTGTTCTGTTTGGTTGCTTATTTATTGAATAGCACTTTTGCTATTCTAGGGTTTATGGCTCAAAAATTTTTATCTAGATATGAACTCCTTGTCTGAAGCAATAACTAGAATTCTTTCCCCTCCCCACCTTCTTTCTTTCTGAGGTCTTCTCACTATGTAGCCCTGGCTTGCCAGGAACTCCCTATGTAGACCAGGGTAGCCTTGGATTAACAGAGATCTGTCTGCCTCTGTTTTCTGAGCGCTGGGATTAAAGGTGTGCACTGAAGGACCCTAGTTCTTACTGAAGCATAAGGTCTATTAGGAGGCTTGGCCTGGTAGAAAGTAGGTAGGTTATGAGGACCCTAAGGGCTTTCGCCAGCTTTACACCCTGCCCAAAGAATTTAGAATAACACCCTGCTCCAGGAAATGAGCTAACCTCAAAGAGGGAAGGGCCCTTAGCAAGTCCCCCATCCTGGTGCCCAAGATATCTCACCATTGAGGAATGTAAGGGTCAATGTGCATCATCAAGGATCAACTCATGCTGTTGCCAAAGGCTGTCCTCCATAAGTGTATAAAAAGTGTGTGCTTTTGCTACTCAGGGTCGCCTCTGTCCCGATCACAGGGCCACCCCAGCGTGCTGGATCATTAAACCTTTTGCTTGATTGCATCTCTCTCCGTCTCTGTGTTTGCATGAGTGGGAGCTCCCGGACATAGGGCTCATCAAGTCCTACGTGCACCACCACACCAGTCTCAGAGGCTGTCTTCTCCTGCGTTGTGAAAGCCTTTTAATGCACTTTCAAGTGTCGACTCTTGGGTTATTTCCTGTGTTATTGGAATCCTTTTTAGAAAGGTTTTCTTTTAAGATAAACAAAATAGCCATTCCTATATCTCAACATGTTTTTATTTTAACAGTCTCTGTGACCTAGGCTGTTTTTCAGAATTACTGTTTTTATTTTATGTGTGTGGGTGTCTTGCCTGTGTGCTATGTCTGTGTACTGTGTATATGCAGTTTCCTGAAGAGGGCAACTTCCAGGAGACTGGAGTTACAGGTGGTTGCCATGTGGATGCTGGGACTAGAACCTGGGTCCCATGGAAGAGCAGCCAGTGCTCTTAAGCTCAGTCATCTCTCCAGCCCCAACTTCTGGTGGTTTTGTTTTGTTTTGCCTGTTTGTTTGCTTTCAGCTTTTGAGACAGGATCTCATTTTATAGAAAACCCCTCCTCTTTGCAGAATTGTTGTGAAGATTAAAGAAGAAAAAAACTCTGGAGGCTTAGCACTGGGATGGATTCAAAGACGATTTCACAGTGGCCTTTTACTTCTGGTTCCTACTAGAAAGCTTACTCCCAGAGTGTTCTCAACTTTGGGAAGACCCCTCTGTTCTCACCTTTCAGCTAATCCTCACAAGACCTGCTCCCCAAGTTCATGCCTGCACCCAGCTCACACCTGCTCCCCCAGTTGACACCTATACTTCCCAGTTCACACCTATACTCCCCAGCTCACATTGCACCCCTAGTTCACACCTGCATCTAAGCTCACACTGCACCCCCAGTTCATAATGTACCCCAGCTCACACCTGCACTCCTAGTTCATGCCTGCACCCTCAAATTCACTCCTGTACTTCCCAGCATATACATACACCCCCATCTCATGCTTGCACCCCAGTTCACACTTGTAACCCAATTTACATCTGCACCCCAGTTCTCAACGCACCTCAGCTCAGCTCACACCTGCATCCCAGCTCACACCTGTACCCCCAACTCATGCATGTACCCCAGTTCGCACCTGTACCTCCCAGTTCACACTTGTACCTCCCAGTTCACACCTGCATACCGGTTCACACCCGCATACCCAGTTCACACCTGTACCCCCAGCTCACCATGTGTTCCAGATCATGCCTGCACCCCCAGTTCACACCTGAACCCCATTTCATGTCTGCATCCCAATTCACCATGGCACCCCAGTTCATACCTGCACCCCCAGTTCACACCTGCATCCCCAGTTCACACCAATGATAGAGTGTCACAGTAATGTCAAGCCCCAACAGATCACATTACTGAGTTGAAGGGAGGCAGGCATTTGGGGCACGTGGTTGCAACCTCACAGCAGCCCTTAGTGCTCTCCCTATCCTCTTCAGAGTCCCAAGAGATACATACTTCCGTTTAAGGTCTTTGTTCTCCCCACTGAGGGGTTTTTCCTGGGTACAGAGGAAGGTGTAGCATTCCAGCTTTCCTCTGCAATGTACCTGAGCACACTGCCATGTTCTTCCCTGTACGGTGGCCATGCTTCTGTTGACAGCAGTGGCAGAGGTCTGCAGTTCATTTCCCTTGGACCGTTTCATTCCCAGGTACCTGAGCCTGAAGATCTCAGGTCACACCAGTGAGCTCTGCATGTCTGTAGTTGCCAGGCAGCTTTTGGTGTTTACTGTTGTCCCCACAGCTCTGCTTGGCCAGGCTACAACATGGATTAGTGACCACTCGGCTAATGTAGGTCTGTCTGTGACCCACTCAGGTTGCTGCTATCAAACCCCATCAGGGCCAGGTGGTGGTGGTAAACTCCTTTAATCCTAGCACTTGGGAGGCAGAGGCAGACAGATCTCTGAATTCAAGGCCAGCCTGGTCTACAGAGTTCTAGGACAGCAAGGGCTACACAGAGACACTCTGTCTTGGAAAAACCAATCCTCCCTCAAAAAAACAAAAACAAAAACAAAAACAAAAACAAAAACAAAACAAGGGGTTGGGGATTTAGCTCAGTGGTAGAGCACTTGCCTAGCAATCGCAAGGCCCTGGGTTTGGTCCCCAGCTCTGAAAAAAACAAAAAACAAAAAAAAAAAACAAAAAACCACCACCACCAACAACAACAAAAACAAAAAACAAAAAACAAAGCAAAAAAGAAAAACCATGCAAACAAACAACCCCCAAACCTTATACAAACCAACCAACAAAACTCCATCAAGAAAACTTCCTGCCAGGAACCTGAATTTTTAAGAGTTCTTCTCATCCCCAGAGCTTAGAAAAATGCTTTATTGAGGCTAAATTTGTGTGAACAATATGACTTATGCTAAAGTCCTCACGTCCTTCCAGGAGTCTGGGATTTTGGCACATGCTATGCAGAAGGTGTCTGCTGAAGTGCTTGATCTTCCTTGTCATCGTGACTGGATTTCAAGACATTCTGGGTATGTCTTTGAGGGAGTGTCCGGAGAGGTTTAGTTGAAGGAAGACCTATACTGAGTGGAGGTGACACCACCCTACTGGCTGGGGTCCCACAGTGAATAAAACGGGAGAAAAGAAAGAAGACATCAGGAGTTGGGGATTTAGCTCAGCGGTAGAGCGCTTGCCTAGGAAGCGCAAGGCCCTGGGTTCGGTCCCCAGCTCCGAAAAAAAGAACCAAAAAAAAAAAAAGAGCACTAGCTGCTCATCAGAGGTCCTAAGTTCAGTTCCCAGCAACTACATGGTGGCTCACAACCATCTGTAATGGGATCTGATGCCCTCTTCTGGTGTCTCTGAAGACAGTGACAATGTACTCATATACATAAAATAAATAAATCTAAAAAGTAGAAGGAGAAAAAGGAAGAGGAGGGGGGAGAAGAGGAAGAAGGGATAGCATCCATCACAATGGGAGGGCACAGTAGTGGGAGACAGCCGTTCACACTATATCCAGGGATCGCAAACAGAAAGAGCAGCCAGTGCTCTTGACCAGACTGATTTTATTTCTTCTTGAGCTGCAAGCCAAAGTCAACACTTCTTCTTTTTTTTTTTAAGATTTATTTATTTATTGTATATGAGTACACTGTAGCTGTCTTCAGACACACCAGAAGAAGGCATCAGATCTCATTACAGATGGTTGTGAGCCACCGTGTGGTTGCTGGGATTTGAACTCAGGACCTCTGCAAGAGCAGTCAGTGCTCTTAACTGCTGAGCCATCTCTCCAGCCCAACACTTCTTCTTTAAGTTGTTTTTTAACCAGTATGTTGTCACAACGCCTCTGAATGGCAGTATATCAATAAACTCCGTGGACACTTAGACTAATGACTTTCCCCAGGGTACAGTTTTTGCTTTTGCATGTTTCTCAGTTTCTTATTGGGGAAATGGAGGGAAACCTTCTAACTACACAGGGAAGGGCTCTCAGAAGTGGCTTCCTGGTTTCCTTTAGACTTTACCCTGTGCACTATTTCCCATTGCTCATTTTGTTTTTTATCCTTTTATAAATTATGTCCACAAATATTATACACATTGAATCATGTACGTACTTCTGTGGGTCCCAGAACTTAGGGATGAAAGTGATGTCCTGTGCACCATTTCAGGGTGTTGCAAGAATTAAATGATACATTGCCCCCAAATTAAACCGCAAAGAAAGACATTTATTAGGTACTTAATTGTAAATGCTCTCCACACATTTTGGCCTATTGCAGTTCTCAGTATGGTCAGAAGATGGCAGGGTTGACCCGTAGCATCCCGTGAAGCACACTAACCAAGTTTGTGCACTGACCCCGTACCGTGCCTCCTAGAGCCAATACAGAGCTGCACTGAGGACAAAAATCCTTCCTTTCCACTGTTCTATGGCTCCTTAAACAAAGCAATCAATACAGAACACGGGTAAGTATTTCTTAATCAGTCCACTTAGGCACTTTCACGTGTATACCGCCTTCCATCCCAGGGAGGAAACTTCTTTGACTTACAATGGTTAATGCTTTTCTTGGGAGCAGAGGGAATAATCATCCCCTTAAGATGATTCTCAGGTTGCTGAATGCTCTCTTTAAGCCCATTTTACAGGCAGACAATGGAGATTAATGGAAAAGTCCTTTTCTGTGTGATATTTTCTCAGGTAATAATAGATTCAATTTATGGCCCTGGGTGAGGCTGAGGAGGTGACTTGGCTTGCAAGTGCTTTCCTCATAAGCATTAGGAGATGAGCTAAGATTCCCAGACCCCACTCCCCATTGCCACTCAGAAGAAGACAGGTATGGAAGCCTGGGTCTGTAACCCAGGTGATGCCTAAATGGGAGATGGTCAGGCAGATACCTGGAAACTCCTTGGCCAGCTAGCCTGGCCTTTATGGTGGCTTGTCCAGGCCAGGGAGAGAGCCTGTCTTCGGTCAAAGATGGAGAACCCTTGAATACCGATCAAAGTTATCTTCTGACCTCCACAGGTGAGCCATGAGTATGTGTGCCTCCCACCCAAGTGCACACACAGACGGACACATGCATACACTAAATAAATGAATACTTATAGCTAGAGAACTAGAGCTGTGATCCTCACTATCACAAAGGCCAACGAACAGAGAGAGGAACCACCTCTTTACATTGCTGTTCATCCGGAGCCTGCAGTCTGAGACGGGAGCAGGCTAATACCTTAAAAACTGCTTTACATCTCATCCATAGCCAGGAGACATGCCCACAGGCCCTTGTCCCAGTCATTCTAGTCTGTCAAGTTGGCAATTAACACGGACGGACTACTGATGCTTTGCTAAGGGATTGTCTTTAAAGTACTAACTTATTCCATCGATCAGTTCTGCTGTCTGCCTTTCTCTGCCAGAAAAACTTCTTGTTTTGTAGGCAGTGGTTAGTGCAGAGACTGGTAACAGGCCCGGATGCTGAGAACAAGTGGCTGCTGAGTGCTTGACCTAGCTGGGGGTGTGTGTGTGTGTGTATCTGTGTGTGTGTGTGTGTGTGTGTGTGTGTGTGTGTGTGTGTGTGTGTTGGGGGGGGGGGGTGGGGAGCAGAGATGAAGGTCCAGCTGTGGAGAGCTTTTGGAACTCTTTGGCAGGAATTTGACATTGAGTCAGGACAAGGAAGTAGGTTTAAGGTAGGAATTTGACATTGGCCCAGGACACTGAAGTAACCTCATGCAGGAATCTGATTTTGGGCTAGAACAAAGAAGTAGGCTTCAGGCAAGCATTGACTTTGGGCTAGGACAGGGAAGTAGGCTCAGATAGCTAGGTCATCTTGATAAGCCTCTGGAAACAGTGATCTCGAGACTTTGTTCATTGCCTGCTTGTTCCTTGACCGTGTTTATTGTCTTGCTTGTTCCTTAACCTAGAACTGACCTTATTATGTGCATGTAATTAAAATGGTATAAAAGCAGATTAGGAAAAAATAAACCCACCTCAGCCTCAGAACTGGCTGGGATCATGCTATGCAGTTGTCTAATTGTCTTTTTTTTTCCTTTTTAATCTTCACTCCTGCCCTGGAGAACCTGTTGACTGAGCTGGCTCGGTCAAATGGATACAGAAAATGTGGTACACCTACACAGTGGAGTACTACTCAGCGATCAAAAACAATGACTTCATGAAATTCGTAGGCAAGTGGATGGAGCTAGAAAATATCATCCCAAGCGAGGTAACCCAGACGCAAAAGAATTTATTAGCTGTTTTTATTTCTTCTTTTGAGACCTCTTTTCTCAGGTCCATACCCAATTTTAAAATTGGTTTCTCCCTGTTAGTCTTTTAAATTCCTTGAATATTCTATAAATTAATCCTCTGTCAGATATGAAGATTTTTCTCTCACTCCATGGGCTGCCTCTTCACTTGTTAGTTTTGGTTACTGTACAGAAGCGTTTTATTTGATGGGTTCTATTTATTGATATTGCCAGTCATATTTCCTGAGTACCTGGAGTCCTATTCTGAAAGCTTTTACTTTACCTATATGTTGACATGTACTTTACCTATATGTTGACATGTACTTTGTACCTTTTCCTCTAGGAGTTACCGAATTTCATATTGAAAGGTAAAAGTTTTAAAGTTGCCCCCCTAGACACAAAGTTTAGAGCAGAAAAAACAAACAAAAAAAAAAACCAAAAACACAACAGGTTAGGCCCCAGAATTGTATGTTCCAGGAAGCCTCTCCTAGGGCTATAGAATGGGTAATTACATCGGCTGGCCCAACAGCTTTCTCCCAGAAACTAACTGACCATAAATCTTAGAGAACAATCTTGAGAAGCAAGAAGGAACTTCTCCTAGGAACTAGCGGACCATGAAGTTAAACAATCTTGAAAAGCAGGAAGCAGCTTCTCCTAGGAAACAATCTTGAGAAACAGAGTTTCTCCTAGGACGCCATCCCTGCCCCCTCGGGTTGTGGTTTCTCCCTTTAAATACCCTTTCTCCCAGCATCTCGGGGTCGAACTCCACTGCCCCTGTGTGGAATATGAGTCTCGACCCCAGTGCACTGGTTCCTATCAATAAACCTCATGTTACAGCAAGGATGGTCTTGTGTGAGTTCTTGGGGGGTCGAGTCATCCCGAGACTTGAGTGAGGGTCTCCCCGCTCCGGGGGTCTTTCAATATATTGTGCTGAGGTCTTTTATTTTTGTCTGGAGTTGATGGTTTTGGTTAGGGTGAACAATGAGGATCAAGTTTCATTCTTCTACTTGCTGAAATCTAGTTTTTACAGCCCCATTTGTGAAGAAGTTTTCTTTTTTCCTTCAGTGTGAACTTTTAACATCCTTGTCAAAAATCATGTGACTCTAGTGTGACAGGTTTATATCTTGGTTCACTATTCTGTATTGTTGATTTATGTATTTGTGTTTGGCCAGTACCATGCTGTTTTGGTTACTGCAGCTCTGTAATGTAATCTCATGTGGTGATACTTCTAGCAGTATTGATTGTTTTTGTTGAAGATTGCTTTGGCTGTCTGAGGTCTTCTGTGCTTTCATATGAATCTTAGGATTACAATTGCACCCTTTTTAAAATATAAAATTTGTTCGTTTTTTTTTTCTTATGTATGTGAGTACATTGTCACTGTCTTCAGACACACCAGAAGGGGGCATCGGATCCCATTATAGATGGTTGCCAGCCATCATGTGGTTACTGGGAACTGAACTCAGGACCTCTGGAAGAGCAGCCGGTGCTCTTAACCACTGAGCCATCTCTCTATCAACTGCACATTTTTTTGTTGTAAAAATTTTAG
Organism: Rattus rattus; assembly: GCF_011064425.1. Lineage (NCBI taxonomy): Eukaryota > Metazoa > Chordata > Mammalia > Rodentia > Muridae > Rattus > Rattus rattus. The sequence goes on from NC_046155.1 coordinate 30,329,286, forward strand.
AGAACATTTTATTTTTTGGGATTATAATATAACAACATAATTACATAATATGATGTAATATAATTACATAATAACACAATATACATATGTTACATAGTGGAATATAATTGCATAATTACATTATATAATGTAAAACAATTACATGATTTCCTCCTTCTTTTCCTCTCTCAGAACCTTCTCTGTAACTGCTCTTATTCACTGGAACATCACTCCAGCCCCTGCCTATGTTTAATAGTATCTGAAATTTTTGTTATATCTTGTAGTTACTTTTATCAGTTTCATAATTCTCTATATTAAATTTAACCAGTTTAGATCATTAGCAAATGGCACCAGAGTGCTGAACCTTTTCATAGGAGAGAAACTGCATTTTACATATACACTCACAGTGGGGGTGTACAATGTATGAAAAGTCGTAGACATACCCAAGTGCTATGCATTCATGTGCATACAGGATAATGTTCTCACACAGACTCTGTGCTACAGAAGGAGAATATCTGTTAAGTCTCCAGTGAGAGGTTTCAGACATTCATGATTCGGTTAGTCCAATAATGCTATGGTAAATGCTATGAATTTACATAAATGCTACCTCAATGTCCTGAGAAGATATAGGTGAAAGGGAGACCATACAAATGATGCTGAATGATATTGGAAGATGTTTTTGAATTCTCATAAAGAAGGAGACTTGAACTAATTAGTGAATTAGCGAAAGCCTAAGTACTCAACGGGCCATGGTATTTTTCTGAGCGTAGAAAGAAAGGCCAGTGCACCTGTGTGGCAGTGCACCTGCATGGCAGTGCACCTGTGTGGCAGTGCACCTGTGTGGCATCTACGTGGGGCATTGCTCTGATCACTCTGTTTCTTCCAGTCTTGCTTGCCTGTGACTGCTTAAGGTGCTGAATACAACCTGTACAGTTCAGTTTTGTGTGTGTGTGTGTGTGTGTGTGTGTGTGTGTGTGTGTTTGTGTGAAAGTCTTATCATTTCCCTTTTTCTTTTCTTCTTATTTATTTATCTATACGTGTCTATCTGTCTCCTATCTATGTATCTATGTATGTATGTATGTATGTATGTATGTATGTATGTATCTGTCTGTCTATCTATCTATCTATCTATCTATCTATCTATCTATCTATCTATCTATCTATCTATCTATCTATCTATCTATCTATCTATCTGAGATAGGGCCTCTTTCTATAGTCCAGGCTGTTTTGGAACTCATTATGTAGACCAGACTGGCCTTGAACTTACAGAGATCTGCCTGTCTCCTATTCCAGGATCAAGGGTGTGTACCACCATCCATCCCCACTCCTATCTTTTTCATTCATACTCACCTCCCACCTTTCACCTGTCCAAGTGTCTAAGCCTGGAACATATTTTGCTCTGCCCTAAGACCCATTTTCCTCATATGTTCTTCAGCTAAATACATCCTGGTTGTGCTTAGGATTTCAATTATTTTATTGTTCAGTTTGGTATTTTTCTTCCACTGCTTTTGTGGCATCTTCTGCCTATTTTGGCTGACTAGAATCTTCAGGTATTTTTTTTTGGTCAATGTTAATTATGTTGCTAGTCAGCCCTTTCTAAGGATTTTGTTTCAGTTAGTGAGAGTTTCTGATCCTCTCCTTTCTGCTCTACCTCTCACATCAGTGACCTTTGTGTTTCAAAGGTGTCACCCTCTGCCTGATGACCTCTGTCAGGACTTGCTCTGTAACCTTCCAGGCGAGACAGGATGAGTAATGCCCCTGGTTATGGAGACAGATGAAAGTGTTGCTACTTGTTGGAAGGATCTCAATACTGTTGAGAGAAGCAGATGTCCTTGCCAAGAGATGTCACTGTGCTAGAACTGTACCTTGGGAGTGAAGGGACAGAGGCAGGACAGGGAGAATGAATGTCTGAGAGGCTCAACGATCCTCATGTGATCTCACTGACTGTGGCAATGGGGCAGGCCTTTGCTGTCCAACCTTCAAAGCTTCCTTGTACTCCAGTCATCCCGTGTTAGATCTATGTCAATGGGTAGACATGGTCTCCTCTTGTGGGCACATGTGATCCCTCCTAGTTCACAGGAATAGGGACTTAGGAACGCATGGCACAACTCAGAAGGTGTGGTTGTGTTACTTGTCTTTACTGAAGGGGTCTGCAATGTCTTTAACTTCACTATATTCTCCTAAGATGGAAACTTAGAAGCATGCAAGACAGAGAATGTGTGGAGATAAGATGGGTATAAAGTACGCCACTGACAAGAAGAGCGCCTCTGTCTGCTGTCTCTCAAACCACAGCTATTCCCCACTGAACAGCAACGCAAATCAAAATCATTCTTCCACGGCCACAAAAACATTCTGAAGTCACCTCTACATGAGCCAAAAGGGGCATTTTATATAAATGGAACCATGTCCCTGTCCTGTGAGGCATGAACATCTGCCACCATTTTACAAAGTACATAAACTCCCTTTCCATGTTGCTTTTGTCCTAAATAGAATTGAGATCCTCGACCATAGAGTACTCAGCTTCTTACTAGTGCCTCTACAGAGTAGTTTCTCTTTTTAAACTTATCTCTGAAGAGCACCTAGGACAAAGGCAAATCCCACAAAAATCTTTTGAGAATCTATAGCTGAGAAGCCCCAATATAAATCACTATACACAATATCCTTGCTGTAGCAGGCGGGGGAAAGAAGGACTAACATCCCAAGTTAAATAGCTTTTTAAACTTTGAGTATACACGTGTTCTTAATGATCTCTGCTTAGAGGACATGAACCTGTAGAAAGAGATCGAAGCTCAAAATCTTATTTGTTTTAGATGCAAAAATGAAAGTTCAGCCAGAATACGTGGTCTGTCTAAACTTTCAGGCATGGGTCAAAATCAAGTCTTCTGATCCTAGGTCTCAGGCAGAGACCTTTCTATTCTTTCTTTCTTTCTTTCTTTTTTTTTTTTCAGAGCTGGGGACCGAACCCAGGGCCTTGTGCTTGCTAGGCAAGTGCTCTACCACTGAGCTAAATCCCCAACCCCTCAGGCAGGACCTTTCAAGTGGTCTCTACGATTGCCTGGTCACTCTGGAGAAGGTGAAGTCCCCATCTTCATAGGCTGTCCCTGTAAGGGACCCAACAAGTGCACATGTCACGTCATAGCCGAGGTTCACAGAAGATGGGATGGAGTATGTAAGTCGGAAGAACTCGGCCACAGTAACTAAACCAGGAAGTATCAGAGTTTGGATCATACCTTAGCAAAGAGATGATGAGCGGGCAGTTTTCATGTAGGGCTGAGAGGCCATTGTCTTTGGAGCCTGTTGGGGTAAGGTGGACTTCTGGTGGGGCTACCAGAAGGAAGCAGTGTCAGAAAGGTCCTAGGATCCAGAACACACACAGCTGCATAAGCAGCTGATAATGTATGCAGAAAAGGAGCTCTTGTGACATAACAGTCCTATGAAAGACTGGAGGAGGGCTGGAGAGATCAGTGGTTAAGAGCATTCACTGTTCGTCCAGAGGTCCTGAGTTCAAATCTCAGCAACCACATGGTGGCTCACAGTCATCTGTAATGAGATCTGATGCCCTCTTCTGGTGGGTCTGAAGACAGCTACAGTGGACTCATATATAATCAATAAATAAATCTCTAGGTAAGACTGGAGGGAAGGCTGTTCATGTGAATAGCACTTAGCTCTGTAGTTAGCTGAAAGGTTGACAGCCCATTTAGGAATGGTAGGGCCAAGGTCTGAAGGGCAGTTTCCTGACCCTGGGACTAAGTACACACAGAAGCAAAAAATACAGACATTATGATCAAAGGCAGCACCACCAGTGTGACCTAGTGTCCTCTATTGATCTTACCTCTGTCACTGCACCAGAATCAACGGGAAGCTCTATCTACTAAAAATAATGAAGAAACACAAGAAGACTGAAGGGTCATACAAGACGCCTTCTGCCTTTTCTGTGGCCAGAAACAATAGACATTTGCTCTAACCAGGGGCGTTTACCGTCCTGAACAGTTTCCCAAGCACAGGAGTGTGTCAAGAGAAAGTAAGGAAACTGGGCTCTTCATAAACACAAGTCTGATTGGAAGGGACCTGGAATGGTACCTCAGTCCTACTTGTGGTGTTTGGTGATCTCCACTACATCCCCCCCAGACTCTGTATGAAGCTCTCACAGGGGGTTCCTTAAATTCTTCAAACTAACGTGGCTTTTCCACAGCAGCTGCTGTATTTGGATTTAGGATACCTCCAAAGGTTCTGGTAGTAAAGACTTAGTATTCAGCCTGTGGCACTACTGCCAGCGATTAAGAGCACTGACTGCTCTTCCAGAGGTCCTGAGTTCAAATCTCAGCAACAACAGGGTGGCTCACAACCATCTATAATGAGATCTGATGCCCTCTTCTGGTGTGTCTGAAGACAGCGACAGTGTACTTATATATAATAACTAAATAAATCTTTAAAAAGGAGAGAGAAAGATGGAGCAGGGTAAGTGGTTTTAGGAAGCTGGAGGAACATTTCTAGGTAGGCTGTGGGAAGCTGGTCTTTCCCTCTTTCTCTCTGGTTGTCAGATAAGCTGCCTTCTGTTTTAAGTCTTTACATGGGACATGGCCTCATCACAGGCACAGGAGCAAGAGGGGCAACTGTTCATTCCTCTTTATAAGTCAGTTATTTCATGCATTTTCTTGGAGCAGGGAAAAGCACAGTGACACAGGAAAACAGCTACATTGTAGTTGAGGGGCTGGCGAGATGGCCCAGTGGGCGGGTGGAGGGTGCTTGCCACCAAATCTGATCTCATGCATTTGATTGCCAGTGCCCATACGGGGGAATAAAAGACTCCTACAAACTGTCCAGTGTCCTCTGGCTTCTATGTGTAGACCATGGTGTGAATATGTGCACACACACATGCATGCATACAGCACACAAGCACACACAAATCAATGAGAAAAACAAATGTATTTCAGAGCACACTGCATTGTACTTCATAAATGTATTGTGCCATATCTACTATAGCGTCCCGATCGGCCAATGAAAGAAGACCATTGACCCACAGGATGTTCGCCGTCTTCTTTCCCTAACTTCTCTTCACTGCCTTGGTTTCCAGCTCCATTGAGTGGCCTTAGACTCTCAAGTCAGAAACTTGTATATAAATTCCTCATTTTCTGTCATTTCACATCGAGCCAGGTCCCGAGCTCAACCATTTACATTTCTTAGATGTTTCTCAAATTCGGTCCACCTTCTTGAGTCAACTGGCCACTCTCATCTGTCACTTAGATGATCATGAAGTTTTCTGTCTCTGCTGTAGTATCCAGTTCTGTTTCTACTTTGTCTTTCTCCTCACCACAGACAGAACAAATCTTACAAATTAAAAAAAAAAAAAAGACATCTTCCTTTTGCGGGAGGAGGGTGTTTCTCTGAAGACCTTGAAGAACATCTGAAGTCTTTAATCCCCCTGTTTATAAGCTCTGGGGTGATCGGCAGATATTTTGTCCCTTGTCAGGTGGATCTCCCAGTTTGAGTCCATGGGGACATCATAGTGTTGAGACATTTTTTTCCTTTTTAATCCACAACCCAGGCTATTCACACTTTGAAATGTGAGGAAAACTGAATCTGAAGGGATGATGGATAGTCTTTGAGACTCACACATCTTTTTTATAGTCCTTTTTGAAATCCCCTTCTTTTTGAAATCATCTTAATCTCACACAAGTTGAGAAATTATTACAGAAATTCTTGGGGGGGCTGGAGAGATGGTTCAGTGGTTAAGAGCATTGACTGTTCTTCCAGAGGTCCCAAGTTCAAATCCCAGCAACCACATGGTGGCTCACAACCATCAGTAATGAGATCTGATGCCTCTTCTGATGTGTCTGAAGACAGCTACATGTACTTATATAATAAATAAATAAATAGATCTTAATAAAAAAAATTCTCATTGTTCTGTCATATATCATTAATCATAGGTTCTAATATACAACATGTGGGACAAATATCAAGACTATAAAATGGGTTGGGATGATAAAATAATAAGAAATGGATTTTGGGGAGGTAATTATGTTCCTCTTGTTCTTGGTATTTAGTCCTATGAAACTTAAAAAAAATAATCATAGGCTTATGTAGCAATCACAGTCAAGATACAGAGTTGTTTCCTCATCAATAAAATGTTCTGATCCTTTAAACTTCTGTACACCATCCAGAGATCTATGTCAACCAATAATTTGTCCTCTATGGATTTAATTTAATCATTTCATAGAGTAATACAGTTTATAAGCACTTGAAATAGAGCTTCTTTAATTTAGCATAAGACTCACGAGATTTGTCCTTCATTGCATGAATAAGTAATTTATTATTTTTTTTCTTAGAGTTTTCTGTTATAGGACACATCAGCTTCTCATTCACAGATGAAGGAAGATTGGGTTGCTTTTAGTATTTTGGGCTACAAAACAGAAGCTTCCAACTACATGGTACACACAGCGAATATTACCTTGCTTCAAAAGAGAATGAAATCATGTGACGATGAAATTGGAAGACAGTATCCTAAAAATAATGAACCCACATGATAATTATTGCATAATTTCAACCATATGCCCCATCTAAAACATTTAACTTCTTAGAGACAGAAAATAGAATGGCCATTGTCAGTAATGGTAAGGAGGGGAGACTTGGGTAGTTATTGTTTAATGTGTAGAATTTTAGTTTGGGATGATGAAGTATTGTTGGAGATGGGTTCTGGCAAAATCATAAATGTTCTTACTGACTTACACATTTAACAATGGTCAAAATGATATGTTTTACCATTTTGTACCAATGTGGTACATTTTACTACAATAAAAGTGGCTAAAATACAATGCACTGTAATCAATACAAACAAACACAGCCTAAGGTAAGAGAACCAAGTAGAACTACTTTAGTTAATATGGCAGTAAGTTTCTCAGAGAAAAGACTCTTTGAATTAGAAGAGGAAAAGCCTGAGAGAAGAACACTAAAGATTCAGGATAGCCCAGGCTGTGGATGATAGTGTGGAGTCTAGAAATGTTCTTGACAGAAGCCGGATCTCTGCTGTCCCTTAGAGTGTATGCATGTGTGTGTGTGTGTGTGTGTGTGTGTGTGTGTGTGTGTGTGTGTGTGTGTGTGTGTGTGTGTATAGGGAGTGTGCGCAGAACGTATACATGCTTGGGTATGTGTGTTTGTGTATGGTAAGCAAGGAAATCGACATGATTAACCACTTGAACCTACTTACTAGGGCACCTTAGTCATGAGAATTAGCAAAGTGGATGTCAGCTGAAGGGGAGATGGTGCTGTATTAAGGTAGACAGCCCTGGTGTACTCATTGGAGGCCTCTGGGGAATCCTCCTAAGGAGTGCATAATACAGCCCCAAAGAGGGTTGCTTATTAATCTGGGGTTGAAGGTCAGCTTGGGTTATCTTTTTAAAAATCAGGCTCGGCTCCTCCCTCACTTTGAGGTATCTGTTAAGAGTTCCAGGTTGAAGAGACTCTTCCTTGCCCCTGAATCTTTGCTGTTTCAAAGCCTTGGAATACCATTTTTGGTGAGTGGATTTGGGTTCCTATATTCAAAGTCTAGGGATTTGACTAAACTCCAGAGGTATGCCTGAGAGAAGAGGCCTGCCAGGCAGAAATCATGTTGTCAGCAGCACTTTCTCTGCTTGCCTGGACACCTGAGAGTTCTCTCCGTCATCTGTTTGCAAAGATGACTTTACAAAGACAGTGTCATGGGATCTAAGACCCTTGGGACTGGGCTGTTATGATTTCTTAGGAAGAGCTGGATGAAAATCTTGAAGGACAGACAAAATGTCTAGAGAAGGATTCAAGGCAGGTTGTCTAATTGACAGCAGTTCTGTCATGGGAAAATCTAGGAGGTAGAGAGAAATTTATAGACAAATTGCTTTCCCCAGCCACCTTGTCTTGCTGCTGGAAACAACTATCAGGAAGTTCACTTACGTTCATTCAGGGCTAGGCTAGTAGACTTCTATGAGATTGGAGTCTGACCCTGTCTCTTTTAATCACTAGCCTATAGTTTATTTCTGGGAACCGAGGAAAGGGTATCTAACTGGTCTTGGAGGAAACCATCTTTTCCTATGTGAAAATAGGATTTGGGCTGCAGACCGTGGCACACATGTGAGATCCTTCGGAACACAGTGTCTCCGATCATCCTCAACCCCTAAGCCATCCGACACTGGTGAGTTGGTAGTGTGAACCTGTTTTGCTCTCACTGCCATGAGAGCCATCTGCCTGCAGAGACCTGGACACTAGTGCCCTCCCTCAGACGGGCCTCTCTTGCATGCATGCTGTTATGCCTTTGTTGTTGTTGTTGTTGTTGTTAAAATGCTAACCACACAGCATCACAGGGGATGCCTAATTTTCAAAATACCCAATCTGGACACCACCTTTCCCACGACTAATCCATCCGTACAGTGTCTGTCCCCAAGTTACAGGACAGAGGCAGGGTTGGTACATACGTACTGGAAAGGATATGAGGTAACCTTTCATGATTTTTCTTACGCCAAGGTGAGGACCATGTCCCTGTTCACATCCTTCCTACTGCTCTGCGTGCTCACGGCAGTCTACGCCGAGACCTTAACCGAAGGCGCTCAAAGTAGCTGCCCTGTGATTGCCTGCAGTGCTCCGGGCCTGAATGGCTTCCCAGGCAAAGACGGACACGACGGTGCCAAGGGAGAAAAGGGAGAACCGGGTATGCATTTAAGCCGTTTTCGTTACTCTTAAACTCTTTTGGTTTTAATTACGTGTGTGGGGGTGTGCAAGCGCATGTGTACATGCACGCATGCTCCTGTGCATTCCGGGGCAGGTAACCTTGGAGATCAAAGACATAGTATCCTCCTGCAGCTGAAGTTACAGGCAGTTGTGAGCTACCCATGGTGGGTGCTGGGAACTGAACTCAGGCCCTCTGCAGTAGCAGCGCACGCTCTTAAGCACTGGGCCGTCTCTCCAGCCCCTTTCTCTGACTCTACATTCTGGAGGAAGTTGACTAGAACTACGGGCAAGGAAAGTCTTATTAGGCAAATTGCACTCTCAGCAGCGACATACTGTAACTCAGAACAGGTAGAATTTCAGTTGTCTGGCATTCGGGGCTGCCACACAGAAGCGTGTAGGATTGTCTTGCCTGTCCAGGACAGTGACCTCAGACTGCTCTGTCTCTTGGAGCAGAGGGAACTTACCTCATCACAGAGGATTAAACTTTAGAGAAAGCAAAGCCACAGACATTGACTTATGCTTTGTTTGTCTTCCCTCAGGTCAAGGCCTCAGAGGCTTGCAGGGCCCTCCTGGAAAAGTAGGACCTGCAGGGCCCCCAGGGAATCCTGGGTCAAAAGGAGCAACAGGACCAAAAGGAGACCGTGGACAGAGTGTAGGTGAGGACATCATTTCAGAATGTCTGGGTTTAGAACGCCGGATGCTGGTGGGATGTGCTACTCTCTCAGTGCTGGGGGGCAGATGCTCACCTCAGCTTCCTGGTCAAGTTCCCTTAGCACCGTCTGGTTACTTAGAACCTAAGAGAGTTTCCATCAGTGTCTAGATCTATAGTTGCAGATCTTTCAGGAAATCCCGTTTTCAGATACTCTGTAAAGTGTGGGAGGCCAGACTCTTTTCTTTCAAGCAGTCTCCCTCCGCTGAGTTTCTGACCTCAAGGAGACAATGCCATATGTCAATGCGGGCTTATTATGCCTGTTCAACTTATTATAACTGTTTTAACATTGACAGGCATGTAAATTATATTCCACCTTTAAGAAACTAACCCAAAACTCAGGAGGCTAAAAGCACAGACATTTATTTAAACATAATTCAGTGGGTCATCCACAAAAAGTCTGATTTTAGCTGAGTTCATTTATACCTGTGGTTCACTGAGGGCCAGTGGTCCTGCTCACACGTCTGTCTTCTGTGTGGGGGTGGGGGTCAGCTGCCGTAAGGAGGGCCAGACACGAGGTTCTTATCATGTCATAGGCTATCCAGGCTTGTATAGGTGATTAGGTAATAGTGATTATACAACCTTTTCCTTTTCTTTCTTTTTCAGGATAGGGTTTCTCTGTGTAGCTCTGACTGTCCCAGAGCTCACTCTGTGGACCAGGTTGATCTCAAACTCATAGAAATTCGATTGCCTCTGCCTCCCAGGTGCTAGAATTAAAGGCATGGGCCACTGTTACCTGGTGATTATATAACTCTTAGCACAGAAGCTAAAATATATATACACAGTCACTTTTGGTGTGTTTATAAAAGGCACAGTCCAGCCCAGAGTCAAGGCATGTGTGGAAAGACCGCATTTCCTTCTGAGAAAAACTGGTACCACATTGCAGCTACTTAGTTCGCACCAAGCAGCACGTGCCCTTCTTTTGTGAAAAATGAGGAGCTCAGAGAAAATGTTGTTGGTTTCTTTCATGACAAATTTCAGTAAAACCAAGGCAAAGCAGGGATTAGGGCGATGGCTTGGTTCAGTAGAGCATTTGGCACGAATTGTGGATGTGACCGTTTGGTATCCATGTGAGAAAGATGGGCATAGCAATGCTCACTATGATCCTGTCACTGTGGAGGTAGAGGTGCCCACACAAATGTGCACGCATGTGTGTACACACACACACACACACACACACACACACACACACACACACACACACACACCCCAACCACCAAAACAGGAAACACTGCTACCTCCATGGACGAAACAACTGAAAGGCAACAAAAATCAATTTTTTTTACAGACAAAAATCTCTTGAATTAATAAATGTGGGCATTTGCTTAAGAGTGGCCCTCATGAATGCTACGGTGGCCCTCACAGACCCACGTGTGACTGGCACTACTAGGAGGTGTGGCCTTGTTGGAGGAAGCATGACACGGTGCAGGTGGGCTTTGAGGTCTCATTCTCAAGCTAGTCCTAGTGTGGCAGTCTCCTCCCTGTGGCCTGAAGATCAAGATGGAGAGCTCTCACCTTCTTCTCCAGCACCATGTCTGTTTGCATGCTACCATGCTTCCCGCCATGACAACAACGGACTGATTCTCTGAGACTGTAAGCCAGTCCTAACTGAATGCTTCTCTTTTCGAGAGCTGCCATGTTCACGGTGTCTCTTCACAGCCATAGAAACCCCGAGACAACCAATAATAACTTCTTCAGAGATTTGCTTTAGCCCTAATGAAGCAATTTGGGAGACTAGTCAAGAACTCACAGATTGCTGTCAAGCTCTGTCATTGAGTGAGTAGATGAATGTACTAGTGAAATATACATTAAATATCTTTGTATATGGGGCCAGAATTTCATTTAATTTACGCATGAGTTTATTTGTTTCTCAAGCCAGGTCTCACTATGAATCCCTGGCTGGCCCCGAACTCATTTATATAGACCATACACCCTTGAACTCACAGAGATCCATCTGCCTGTGCTTGAAAGGCATTTGTCATCAGTCCTGGCTCTGACTAGAATTTTTAGGATAATAATTCGGAGCTCAGACAGCTCCAAAAGGATAGGATTGGTCACATATTACCTTATGCCAATTAAATATGTGAGTATTTGAGAGAGGAACACATAAAGGAACTATCGATTTTCAATCCGTCTTCAAGTTTAAATATAGAAACACAGGGAACAGGGGACAGAAAGGATTCACAATTAAGCTGTATGTTTTCTCATTGATGAACGTCCCAGTTCTGGCTCAGGGAGGCAGTCTGAAGTCACTTGAAGGGACCAGTCTGATTCCCACAAGGTGATTGATCACTCCTGCTCCTTGCCCTCATGGGTAACTGCCTCATCTTGGGAGATAGTCTTTCTGTCCTATGAGAATTTGCTCTTCCTGGAATCTGATGAGGACTTCTTCACACTGTCCTCCTTGCAGAGGATGAGACAGGTTAGAAAGGCAGTGTGTGAGGCGCTAGCCTACTAAGGACCTGTTTTAGGAAAAAGGAAGAGATTGATGGTTTAGGCCACATAAAAGCAGGTTCTTTTTTTTTTTCTTTTAAGGTATTTTAATGTTAAAAACAAAAGGCAAACCTTTCTTCCTCCTCCTCCTCCTCCTCCTCCTCCTCCTCCTCCTCCTCCTCCCTTTCTTCTCCTTCTCCTTTTAATCTGAAAAAAGATCCCACACTCCCTAAATGCACAGCTTAGGTCCTCACGCTCACACTGCCTTTCACTGTTTAACTTTCTAGAATTTGATTCTACCAACATTGATTTAGAAATCACAGCCCTGCGATCGGAGCTGAGAGCCATGAGAAAGTGTGAGTATCCTCCCGTACCCTTCTAGCAGCTTAAAGTTTGGGGATGGTGGGAGGCAGGACATTCACTGCACACGTATGATTTCCTAGGACCTGAAAAAAAAAAAACAAAACTGCTCCCGTTCAGGTCCCATGAGATCCTCCCAACGATCATTTGTCAGAACAGAAGCAACTCAGAATTAAATGATTTACTCAATTTCACGGAGCTCAGTGGTAGAACCAGTTTATACGCTTCAGTGAGGCTGACTCCAGGACCCAGATCTGTAGGGTCAGGTCTTGCTCACTGTGGGCTACTTTGTAATCCTGGGATCAAGACCAGATGATGGAGCCAATCGCATTTCTTCTAGCTGTGGCCAGATCTGCTCAGGCATTTTTGACTGATTGAGAGTTAACAGAATGGTAGAATTCAGAATTCCAGATAACCTGTGCTCCACGGTGCAGATCTCAATATACAAAGTCGTGCCTGTTCGTTCATGTTAAGACAGTAAGGTGAAAACAAGATAACAGCTAAACTGGAACTTTAGGTAAAAAGATGCGTGTTTTGATTTGTGAAAGCATTTCACGACGGGTCTCAAGAATGAAGACCCATTATGTTGTATGCCACCAGAGAAAATGGAGTATACGTGTTTCCATTTCAACCTCACACAGTGAGTGGTCTAGAAGATAAGCCAGTGTCACCTACCTTTTTACATTTTAGGGGTGCTCCTTTCTATGAGTGAAAATGTTGGAAAGAAGTACTTCATGAGCACTGTTAGAAGGATGCCCCTTAACAGAGCGAAGGCTCTGTGCTCCGAACTCCAGGGCTCTGTGGCCACTCCCAGGAATGCTGAGGAAAATAGGGCCATCCAGAATGTGGCCAAAGATAATGCCTTCTTGGGCATAACGGACCAGAGGACTGAAAACGTTTTTGAGGATCTGACAGGAAACAGAGTGCGCTACACTAACTGGAATGAGGGTGAGCCCAACAATGTGGGCTCTGGGGAACACTGTGTGGTGCTCTTGACAAATGGGAAGTGGAATGACGTTCCTTGCTCCGATTCTTTTTTGGTCGTTTGTGAATTCTCTGACTGAGGGTGCTTGTTTCTCATCCCTCCGTGATACTTCAGTGTATTCTGTAAGTCCACAGTTTGTTCTGAAAATATAGGCAATTCAACATTGGTTACCTAATTAAACTGTAACATTTTTCAGAATAGCATTCTCCTGTGAAGGTGTAGAAATGAAAGGAGTTTTACTTTTCATTTATGACACGTGCTCTGCGGGGTCCTCTTTTCTCCTTGAGTAATGGCGTCACCCCGTCTAATTCCACAGTTTCTCAGCCCGCCTCAGGTATTAAAAGGGTCTACTCACAGCTTTATTTCAGAGATGTCCTTCCAATGAAATGTCTTAATGGGACATTAAACTATGGACAAGCTATAAGTCTCGGGTGAACAGATTAATAAATTCACACACACATATACGTATAATATTAATATCATCCATCTATCCACCATTCATCTATTTGTCTGTCTGTCTAATATCTATCTTGTAGATAGAGGCACAGAACAGTTCTCTGACCCTAGAAACCACTTAATTACTTCTCTTAGTTACTGTTACCAAATTAAGTATGATTTTGATCTGTATCCTAATAAATTAATTTTATCTGTTTATAAACTTCATATAGATGGAAATCATACTTATGTACTCTTTTATGTCTTATATTTACTTCTTTCATAACTAATCATGTGATATTCATTCTTGTCGTTACAGACAACAGTAGTTTATGTCTCTCATGGCTACAAAGAGCTCCCTTGTATTAAAACATCATAGTTTATCTTTTTTATTGGTAATGGACACAATTGAATGGATTATAATTTTTGGTCACTAAGGGGGAAAAAACCTTTTGGGGCTGTTTTTTTTTTTTTTAATTTTTTTTTTTTTTTGGAGCTGGGGACCGAACCCAGGGCCTTGCACTTGCTAGGCAAGCGCTCTACCACTGAGCTAAATCCCCACCCCGAGGGCTTCACTGTTAAGAGCTGGTTACACAGCCAGAATACAGCAAATACAGAGGCGAATGCCAGCAGCAAACCACTGAACTGAGAATACGACCCCCGTTGAAGGAATTAGAGAAAGAACTGGAAGAGCTTGAAGGGGCTCGAGACCCCATATGTAGAACAATGCCAAGCAACCAGAGCTTCCAGGGACTAAGCCACTACCTAAAGACTATACATGGACTGACCCTGGACTCTGACCTCATAGGTAGCAATGAATATCCTAGTAGAGCACCAGTGGAAGGAAGCCCTGGATCCTGCTAAGACTGAACCCCCAGTGAACTAGATTGTTGGGGGAGGGCGGCAATGGGGGAGGATGGGGAGGGGAACACCCATAAAGAAGGGAGGGGAGGATTAGGGGATGTTTTGCCCGAAACCGGGAAAGGGAATAACACTCAGAAACACTCAAATGTATATAGAAATACTCAAGTTAATAAAAAAAAAAAAAAAGAGCTGTATTGCTCTTGCAGAAGACCCAAGTAAGGTCCCAGCACTGATATCAGGGAGCTCACAAACTCCAGTACCCCCAGCTACAGGGAGTCTGACACTCTCAAGATCCGTGAACACTTGCGTTCATGAGTACAAACCTACACACATACACAGAGTTAAAAAGAATAAAAATAAATCATAAAAAAGAAGCACCCATTAACTTTCTTTAAGTAGATATGGGCACTGATTTGCTGGTTGGTTGTTGGTGGTGGGGAAAGCGGGTGGGTATTTATATTCAATGAAAAGGAGCCAGACTCTGGTGACCTGTGTGTGTCAGGTGCAAACCTTGTACATCTGCGGGGGGCAGGAGGCCGCATGTCGATTCTTTTGCCTTGAGCCATTCTCGTAGGTGTAAAGTGATACTGTCCTCCATTTTTATTCTATTTCTCCGGTGTGTTACAACAATGAAAATATTTCACATGGTAACTGATAATCTAAATACCTTTTGTGAGCGACCTGTTCAAACCTTTTGTAGTTTGTTTAACATCGACCCGAACTTTCCATATTGACAGGAATTTTTGCATTCAGAATACAAATGGCTACTGTTCACGTGCACTATACACATCTTTTCAGGTTTTTACTTCTCCCATTATTGGTTTGCAATGAATTTAAGAGCTCAATAAAAATATATATTTTTAAATGTGTCTGGGTGTTTTGCCTTGTATGTCTGACGACACCACATGGCTGTGTGGTGATGAAGGAGGCCAGGAGAGGTTAAAGGATCCCCTGGGACTGGACCTCCGGGTGGCTGCAAGCCGCACTGGGAGTGCTGGGAGTTGGCTCCAGTCTTCTGGATGAGAACTTGGTGCTCTTAACCACCAAGCCATTGCTCCAGCACCAAGGACTCAGTGTTTTTGTTTATCTCCTTTGAGACTATAATATAATTCCACCATCCCTTCTCCCTTTCCACCCTCTAACTCCTCCCATACAACCGTCCTTACCTCAATTCTTAAGGCAGTCCCACTTATTAACATTTTCCTTTAAGGTTAGTTCCTTGTGAAAAGTGTACTGTTGCCTCTCATGAAGATACCTTTCTAGGTTTCTTTCTGAAGTTCTATTGTTAAACTTTCTGACTACCCCTAATACATATCCATGGCAAAACGCTGTTTGTTGGGAAAAGCAGTTTTCGACCTTGAGATTAAAACGGCGCCCTGTAGATTGGGCGAGTGCCTGTGGACTAGTTTTTGAACTTTGTATATTTGCTGTTGCTCTGTTTGTCGATGCTTGGGGCAAATAACAGCACCTGGCCTTTCAGATTGTTTTCTTTAAGCTAGAAGAGATCAGAATAAATGACAGAACTGAGAACTGTCTTTTTTTTTTTAAGGGGAGTTAAGGTGTGTGTGTGTGGGGGGAGGAGAGAGGAGTAGAGGCTGGCCATGAGCACGGGGTGGCGGGGTGGGGGTGGGGGGTGGGGGGGGGGGGGGGGGGGGGGGGTGGGGGGATGGAGAGGGGAATGGGGAGCAAAGGGACAAGAGGGAAAGGTAAGAGAGCAAGAGAGAACTGTCTTTAATTTCCCTAAAATTTGATGTTTTCATTATTACAACATTAGTCCTCTCAGTCAACTTAGACAAATTTAACAAGGTCTCAAATTAATAATTTATCTCTTCATTTAACCAGGATTCTAATTTTTTTTGCTATATTTTGGGATACAAATAAATATGAAAGGATATCATATAACAATATAAAATAGTTTTTATCGGTATATTTTTATGTTTTAGCCTGGGGGGGTCATAACATGCTTCAGTGGTATTAAGTTTTTAAAAAATACATTATTAGTAATTATTATTTTTCTGTTATGTGTAGAAACATGTTTAGTTTACTTTCTGTGGATATACATATATATGTATATATGTGTGTGTATATATATATACATATACATATGCATATATATGTATATATACACACTGTAAAAGCTCACAGATGTTTCTGCACACATAGCCATGTAATCTGAATGCAGTTGGTTCACCATCAGTGACTGTTGGCTTCTCTCTTGCTGAATACCACATACCCTGGCCCATCTTTCCCAGTGTCCCTAGGGGTATTGTTCCTATGACACAAAAGTGGAACCATAGCTCATACAAGGGAATCATAGTTCAGGCTGGAAAACAGCACGGAGGGCCTTAGAAGCAGCAGCATGTGGCACTCACTCGCGCACATTAAACATCAAGGAGACATACAAAGACTTATGCAGAAAACATATACAAACCCTCACAAATATCCTCACAGACCAATAAAACTTCCGCCTTTGACCACTCCGGTCTCCAGTTCTTTCTAGAAAAAGAAAAAGAAAAAAGAATAAATAAAGAGGGCTGGAGAGATGGCTCAGTGGTTAAGAGCACTGACTGCTCTTCCAGAGGTCCTGAGTTCAAATCCCAGCAACCACGTGGTGGATCACAACCATCTATAATGGGATCCGATGCCCTCTTCTGGTGTGTCTGAAGACAGTGACAGTGTTCTCACATACATGAAATCAATCAATCAATCTTTAAGAAAAGAGAAAGAATGAAAGAAAGAAGGAAAGAAAGAAAGGAAGGAAGAAAGAAAGAAAGGGAATGCACAGGTTTCTAATTCCAGCACTTGAGAGGCAGAAAGAGCAGATCTCTATGAGTTTGAAGCCATCCTGGTCTACATAGTGAATCAAAGGCCAGAGACACACAGTGAGACTCTGTCTTAAAGAAATCAAAGATAAAAACAGAACCAAACCAAACCACATTTTCCCTCCCAAACCTCTCAAACAAAACCAAAAAACAAACAAACAAACAAACAAACAAAACAAACAAAACAAAACAAAACACCAATCACCACCAAAGCCTACAAAAAGAAGATGGAGGAGGGGATGGGAGAGGAGAGGGAGGAGAGGAGAAGAGGAGGAAGGGGAAGGAGGGGTAGGGGTGGGGAGGAAGAATAAAGACAGTCTGGAATTAGGGAACCACTGAGCACTGAGAGTCGTCCTACAGTAAAGCCACACCTGACTACATTCTACACAGCAATTCTTCTAGTAAAACTTCTGGGGTATAGTAGTAGCATAAGTTAATACTAGTTAAAGCTTATCTTTGATAGAAAACAGCCGACCCCAGTTTTATAAGCAGTTCCCAGGACTTGTAAGGGACTCATGAAACAGAGAGTCACACTTGAAAAGTCCAAACTGTGGCTCCTAAACTAGCATTTTACTTTATTCTGTCTTCCATGTCAGAGGTCGTTTGTTTTGTTTTTATTGTTTTTTTTTAAAGTTTACATTTCAAATGTTATCCCCCTTCCCGGTTTCCCCTCTGCAAACCCCTTATCCCACCCTCCCACTCCCTGCTTCTATGAGGGTGCTCCCCCACCCACCCACTCGCTCTTCACCACCCCAGCACTCCCCTATATTGGGGCTTCGACCTCCACAGGACCAAGGGCCTCCTTTCCCACTGATGCCTGACAAGGCCATCCTCTGCTACATATGCAGCTGGAGCCATGGGTTCCTCCATGTGTACTCTTTGGTTGGTGGTTTAATCCCTGGGAGATCTGGGGGTTCTGGTTGGTTGATATTGTTGTTCTTCCTATGTGGTTGCAAACCCCTTCAGCTCCTTCACTTTTTGCCCTAACTCTTCCATTGGGGTCCCCGTGCTTAGTCCAGTGATTGACTGTGAGCATCTGCACCTGTATTGGTCAGGCACTGGCAGAGCCTCTTAGGGGCAGCTATACCAGGCTCCTGTCAGAAAGCACTTTTTTTTTTTTTTTAATATGGAACGCTTCACGAATTTGTGTGTCATCCTTTCGCAGGGGCCATGCTAATCTTCTCTGTATCGTTCCAATTTTTAGTACATGTGCTGCCAAAGCGAGCACAGTCAGCAAGCACTTCTTGGCATCAGCAATAGTGACTGGATTTGGTGTCTGCAGATGAAATGGATCCCCGCCTGGGGCAGTTTCTGGATGGCCTTTCCTTCAGTCTCGGCTCCACTCTTTGTCCCTGCAATTCTATTAGAGAAGTTAATATTTTTGAGATGAGTGGGTGGCACTATTCCTCAACCTGGGGTCATGCCTAACCTCTGGATATGGTCTCTACAGGTCTCTCTCTCTCCTAATGCAGTATTTCGCCTAATGTCATCCCAGTTGGGTCCTGGGAACCTCTTCTTTCACTGGCATCTGGGACTTTCTAGTAGCTACCTCCAGTTTCCCATCCCCCACTGATCCTATCCCCCCTTCCCCCTCCCTCTACCTCCTAAGTAGGAGGTCTTCGGTCTTCCCTTTTCTTGAGCTTCATATGGTCTGTGAGTTGTATCATGGGTATTCTGAGCTTTTTGCCCAATATCCACTTATCAGTGAGTACATACCATGTGTGCTCTTTTTGTGACTGGGTTACTTCACTCAGGATGATATTTTCTAGCTCCATCCATTTGCCTGCAAATTTCAAGAAGTCATTGTTTTTAATAGCTGTAGTCGTACTCCACTGTGTAAATGTACCACATTCTCTGTATCCATTTGTCAGAGGTCATTTTTACCATATCCCCACTTCCCAGTAACACAGCTGACATTGTACCTTTATCAGGATTCTAGGCAAAGGGAGCCAGAAATTCAATCCAAAATCAACTTTAGCAGTGGGATAAGGGGGCTTCAGAACTTTTGCCTGTAGAATATCACTTTTAAATCCAGTGTTCTCAAGTGCTCCAGAGAAAAAGAGGTTATAAACTTAAATGAAGTATAAGATAGGATATAAACCTAACCTTCCCTAAAGTTGTGATTCCATCTGGCTGTTAGGATCATAAGAAGGATGAGTGCTGGTGGGAGCTAAGCAGACACTCCACAGTCTTGCTTGGTAGTTAAGTGAGCTTAGTTACTGTGTAACAATGGAGTGACTGAGAACGGAAGTCACTGGGCTGGATTTCTAAAGGCCATATACAGTGGCGGCCTTTGCTGCATAGAGAAGCCTGTGTGGTAGCTTTCTTTCTCCTATTAGTGTTTTGCTCACTCTGGGCTGGAACCGGGTTCCAGTAGCTTGTCGACTTCCCAAGCGTGCAAGCCTTGAGCCCTGCATCTAACTGTCCCTTGTGGTTTGTATGCCTTTACTTTTCTTTTCCAAATGGAGACAGCAAGATTAACCGCATTCATTATTTTTCAACTTACAATTCTGTCTTGAAGTTCTCTTCCTTTAAAAGAGCCTCAACCATATTTACATTCTACTGTCTATCTCCTTCTTGCTTGAGCGAGGAGAACTGACCTTGGCTATAGGCATCACCTTGCTAACACTCCCCTTCATATGTGACCTTTAGTACCAAAGAGTCCTAAGTGTGTCCAACCATTAACCCAGACTCATTTCTTTTCTATCCTCTCTCATGCTCTCAGATGTGCCTGACACTCAGTCCACTTGTTAGGCTGTTCAGTCTTCTTCCTTATCCTCTGCACTTTTGGGAGAGTCTTTCTGTATAGCCCTGAATGGGCCCAAGTTGGCGCAGACCTTGTCACTTAATATTCATTAACCTTCACTTCCTTTCAATGTCTTTGTGCCTGATCACCAACATCATTTCTGCTGTACTTAGGGTGGTTGTCTCTCAGAGGTCCTGAGGTAAAGGCTTGGTCTCCAGCATGACAATGAGAAGATATTTTGGATGTTACCACTCTCATCAGAGGCCCAGACCAGCAGAGTCATGGCTTGAACGCCTAGAAATAAAATCTAAATAAACCTCTTTATCATATGCTACTGTCTCCTGCTGCTACCCAGGAACAGTGTGACACCAACTGATACTTTGCCATACAATCCTTGTGAGTATCCTGGGTCTCCACACAGTACACCACAGGATGAAAGGGTTCCTCAGTTATCCAGGCTGACATACAGCCTTCCGCTAGTTACTTGGTCCAGCAGCAAACAGTGTTCCTCCGATACCGAGAACATACCGCCTACTGCAGAAACTGCTAAAGATGGCTGTGCTCTTGATCCATACGAACAAAGCTTGATCCATGTATGTCTTGTCTTTTCGAACTGGATTCTTTGTGAAAATACCTGACAAATGTAATGAGGATAAATAAAAGGACATCAACTAGACCTGCAGGCACCGAGTGTCCCAGCATTGAGAATCATGCCAGTGTTGGTCCAGCTCCAGCCAGAGCTCTCCAGGTTATCATCCTCCCTAGGTATGTGTTCTCTGATGTTTGGATTCCAAAACTCACAGCTCTCAGTTCCAGGCTCTGTGCAGTATCTGCACCCTCCGTGACTGGGGAGCTGGAACCGGGAAGGAGAATCATAGCTTTGAACTTGCTGCTGGGATCTCACCTCAGTTCAGAGCTCTGGCTTCTGTAGTCCTGGCTCTGGGTTTTGGTTCCACTTACGGGAGCTGAGCTCGGACAGCGATCTTGGTTGTCTGAAGGAGAGGCAGTGTCAAGTTCTGTGAAATGTATCTCTAGTTAAGGGTCATGGGATTTGCTCGAGGCTTACTTTTTGGGTTCTGGGCTGCTGCTTGACACGACCTTTGTTCAAGGTTTTTAACTTCGTTGTCTGAGGTATGTCTTAGTGATCTACAGAGCTGTGGCACTTGGAGTGTAACAGAGTCCTTCAATCTTGTCTCCTCCTTACTGGTTCATTGTCCTTTTTCTGGCACTGGGGTTGGAGTTCAGGTTCTGGCGTTTGCAATGCCACTAAGATTTGGGGGGAAACTGAGGAAAAACCTGCATTATAGCCTTGTCCGTTGGGATGAAGAAAGTGTTAAATTTTTTTTTTTTGGTTCTTTTTTTCGGAGCTGGGGATCGAACCCAGGGCCTTGCGCTTCCTAGGCAAGCGCTGTACCACTGAACTAAATCCCCAACCCCGAGAGTGTTAAATCTTAGGCTCACGTTGAGTTCTCTTGTTTGGATTTTGGGTCTATTACTATACCCGAGGCTTAGTGTTCTCCCTAGTTCTGAGGGGATGTTGGCACATGGGAGACGAGGATTCTGAGTGTGAGGTAATGGTGATGATTGATCCAGTCCAATGACAGCGGTCAATAGATCAATCAGCACCTACATGGTAGACCTGAGCTTCAGACCAGGCTTGGCTCCACCTGGAAATGGATCTCTCCCAGAGCTCCACTCTACTACGAAGTTGGTCTTTCCACAAATGCCCTCCCTTATCAGTAATACAGAATCATAACAGCACCCATGTAAGGAATTCCTGCTCACCTTGGAAGCTACGAATAGCTCAGCACTTGCAAGTCCTGTGGTGAAGAAGGAAGAAGCCGGTGCGAGCTCTGAGCTCTTTCTAACGGATTTGCTTTCCCGGAGGAAGAGTCACTCTCCACCTGGTGTGAAGTGTGGAGCCTTGCTCTGGGTTTGGTCAAGAGCAGACGTGAGCTTTCCTAGGTGTCTTGCCTGTATCCTGAGCCACTCAGTACACTGCACCAGGTCTTAGGCCACGGTGAACAGCCCCACCATCTGCCCGGAAGCACGCAATTCCTATCCTGCCAGCCTCAGTGATTAGGGCTCTTCTCAAGGTGAAGCACGTTTCAAAAGATTAAGTCCCAAATTCTTCCCAGGACATGCCGACTTCTAGTATTGAAATTATTAAAGTGTTGAATGGTGGTCATATAAACTGTCAGCCACAATGGTAAGTTCCTCACAGTGGTTCTCAATTTCCTAATGCTGCTTTAACACAGTTCCTCACGTGCTGGGGGCCCCCATGGTGTTTTATTGCTACCTTATAACTGTGTCTTTGCTACTCTTATCAATCATAAATATCTGCATTTTTTCAATAGTCCTCGGTGACCCTCGTGAAAGGGTCATTTAACTTCCAGAGGGGTCTTGGCCCACAGGTTGAGAACTGCTAACAAACACAACAAACAATGCCTGAAAACAATGCCTGCTAAATGGTTGTCACTGACCCAAATCATCTACTTTTGTAACTATTCTAAGATCTTTCAGGCCCTTCAGCCGTGCTCAGTGCTGCCTCCTTCGGACCACTCTTACCAGATCTCCCCTTAGCTTACTCACCCACCTAGCGGCGAACCGATTGGTCTCTGAGACCAATTAGACCACCACAGCCTCTTTGAGCACATTGTGGATTGTTTCCCCGTCCCATGCCACGCCTTGTCTGATCTGAACTCTATGCCGAGCTAGCTTGCTTCAGAAGCATTCATGTTACTCCTCTGAGTCGCAGCTTCTCTGACTTGTGGCTTTGAACACGGGGTTGGAGACTCGGAGGTTTTCTTTTTTTTCTCTTATGATCACATCTTTGATAACGATATGATGTTGGAGGACAAACCACGTGCTCTTTTTTTTTCCCCCCGGAGCTGAGGACCGAACCCAGGGCCTTGCACTTGCTAGGCAAGCGCTCTACCACTGAGCTAAATCCCCAACCCCTAAACCACGTGCTCTTACACAAAATAAAGTTTCTAATACCACGCTGGCATGTTTCCCAGGTATGTAGTATGGAAGATGATGACAGCAGAAATGAGATGAATCAAAGACCTGTATATAGAACCCACACGTATTGATGCAGAGCTCGTTTTGGGGAAACCTTTCTACAAGGGAGACCTACTGCATATAAAAGTCTGTGGAAAGGCATATGTGTGGAGTTTAGGCACGTACACTCTAATTTTGGAGGACTCGAGACAGTGAGGTCTTGGTCTGAGTGGGCTATTGTCAGAAAGGTGGGTGTCTTAACTAACCATTGTGGAGAACTGGAGAGAAGTTGAGAGAACTGAGAGCTCACACTAGCTCTGGAGGGGTGTGTGGACCAGGTTGTGTTGCTTATCATAAGCCTTTCTGTCTGTGCTCAAACATGATTCCAGACGCGTTCCTAAGTGGTCTTGAGTTTGTTTATGGAAACTCTCCTTTTGGATACTGGAGATATAGCTCAGTAGAAAACTTACTCACCATGAGAGAGGCCCTAAGTTCGACTCCCAGTGTCACCAGAATACTGAAGATGGCGATAGAGGATTGTTCAATTTTTTTTTTTTACTTTATTTTCTATCATTTTTAATACACTATATTTTCTAAGGAATTCAACTTTGTATAATTATTGATATAGTTCATGAGCATTCTATATAATGTTTTAAGATCCAATATGGTCAGCAGTGGTAGCCCTTTTTAATTATTAACTTATTTTGTTCTGTTAGGCTCAAAGGGCCTGACTGACATTGATAAATATGTATTGACCTGTTGCCCAAGGCTATAAATGGAAAATTTGCAAAAACCCCCAATAAAACAACCCAAATCAAACCCACCCACCAACCAACCAAGTCATCCCCCAACCCCCCCCAAAAAACTGTAACAAAAATTCAGATACCTTATCACACAGTTTTAAAAACAACACTTACCGAATTCTTTCTTCAAAGAAAAAAACTGGTTTTCTCATTTTTGGAGCATGTTTGCAATAAAGAACCACACGAACTATGAAGAATATAGAAGAGGTGTAAACACCTAGGACATTTATATATTCATTTTTTAATCTCCACAACACTGGCCAGCTCTGCTCTCAGGCTTGACTCCATATTATTTGGAATGACTCTTACTGGAAACAATCAGGGAGGCACTCCGTTCATTGTGCCCTGTTTGTGGTGACAATTTTCATTAAGACAGCAGAGGGCGATCTCTTCCTGGAGAATTATGCAAGCTACCAGGAAACCAGTCTCATGATGCTCACTGCGTAGGGAGAAATGTATTTTAGTAAAAAAAAAAAAAAAATTGTGATACGCTTCAAATCGCTGCTTTTCAAGGGAAACAAGGGAAACAAGTTTTGACAATTAAGTAACTAGTGAGGTATTCATATTAACTCAGTAGCTATTGGAAACATGAAAGCCATAGATATTCCAAAAAAATAAATTACTCATTTATGCCCAGACAGAATTGTTGAAAGAATTTAGGAGACACTAAAAGATTGTGATTGCTGAAAATAAGTTCAGTAATATTTCAGGTCAGATCTTATTATGGAAAAAATAACATAATGTTAAAAAAAAAAACCCCAAACCAACCCCCTAAAAATAAAAAACAACCCCCCCAATCAAACCCCTCAAAACAAAAACCCAAAACCCCAAATCCATGATGAATTCATTAACTTCTACAGATACCCTATTACCTCTCCCTGCTGACCAAACTGAATGATTTTTAAACCCAGTTCATATCCTATTAATCCTACCTTAAATTACGTATTTCAGAACACTAACTTCTTTCTATTTTCCTATTTTTCTCCTTCCTCCCCCCAGCCCACCCTTTCCTCCTCTTTTGGCCCCTTAAGACAATCTGTCGTTCTTTAACTCAGGCTAGCCTGGAAATTACTATGTAGCTCAGGCTGGTCCTAAGTGTATGATCGTCCTGCTTAAGCCTTCCAAATGCTGAAATTCCTAATGTGACCCACCATATCTGACAGAACACTTCCCTTACATGTGACAACCAAGGGATTGAGGATGGACCTCAGGTGGCACAGTGCTTGTCTAGTGTGCACGAAGCCCTCAGTTCAATCCCAATACCACACAAAGGCAGCATGACCTGGCACACTCCTATGATTCTAGCACTTGGGAGGTGGAGGCAAGAGGGCCAGATGTTCAAAGTCATCCTTGGCTACATAGCAGGGCTGAGCCAGTTTGGGCTAGATTAGCCCTTGCCTTAAAATAAAAGCAAAAAGGAAAACAAACAGACAAACAATCGCAAAATAGAACCACCACTTTTAAAAATTAAAGTAATTCTGATTATCCAATACTGTTATGATTTCTTCACAGTTTTGCCTTTATCATTATTTTTGTTGTTCAATGTATCTAGGAAAAGATACACTGTGTATGTTGTACTTGATGCTCATGTCTCTGGAGTTGCCGGTAATGTATAGGACTACTTCCTCTCTTGTAAGTAAGTAAGTTTTATTTTATTTTAATGTACTATGCCCTCAAAGTAGGATCCACAACAACTTCTAAGATCCTATAACTACAAATTTAAAAGCACATCTGATGTTATTAAAGCCCAACTACCTTAGGACTGAAGGAGCTGAAGGGGACAGCAATCCCGTAGGAAGACCAACAGTATCAACCAGCGTGGACCCCTGGCAGCTCCCAGAGTTTCAGCCACCAAAGACCATATATGGGCTGGACTGTGGCCCCTGGCACGTATGTAGCAGAGGACTGCTTTGTCTGACCTCGGCAGGAGAAGATGCACCTAATCCTGCAGTGACTTGATGCCCTAGGGAAGGGGGAGGGGGAGAAGGGGTAGGGTGAGGTGGGGAGGAGGG
The DNA here is from genome assembly GCF_011064425.1 of Rattus rattus. Lineage (NCBI taxonomy): Eukaryota > Metazoa > Chordata > Mammalia > Rodentia > Muridae > Rattus > Rattus rattus. Next base: position 30,355,131 of record NC_046155.1, read on the forward strand.
ATGTGAGATGGTGGGGGGAGGGTAGGGGAAGCACCCTATCAGAGGCAAAGGGGAGGGGGGATTGGGTGAAGAACTCTTGGAGTGGGGAACTGGGAATGCTGGCAACATTTGGAATTAAGTAAATAAAACAATTTTTAAAAAGCCCCAACTACTTTTAACAAGGGCTGTAGGCACATTATAACATGTTAAACTTTCAAAGTTTGAAGAGCAGCATTGTCTTTTGGAATGCTCTTCCTTCCTTCCTTCCTTCCTTCCTTCCTTCCTTCCTTCCTTCCTTCCTTCCTTCCTTCCTTCTTTTCTTTCTTTCTCCCTTTCTTTCTTTCTTTTTTCTTCCTGTCTCCTTTCTTTCTTTCTTTCTTTCTTTCTTTCTTTCTTTCTTTCTTTCTTTCTCTCTTTCTTTCTAAAAAGACATACACACATATATGAGTGTTTGACAGATACATGTAATTCACCATGTATGTACTCGCTGGCAGAGACTAGAAGAGTGTCGAATCTTCTGAGGCTGGAGGTATAGGTGGTTGTGCTGGGAACTGAACTCAATTCTCTGTAAGAGCTGCAGGTGTCTTAATTGCTGGGCCATCTCTGCAGGCCCTTGTGAAGTTTTTTTTGGGGGGTCTGGATTTTGCAGATTCTAACTCTATGAATTCATTTGTCGTGTATCTCTCTTCCCTGCATTTCTTGCTAGCTATCCTTCAATTAGAAGATAGGTTTAATTTAAGTATTACTCCCTGGCAGGGCTACTTTGTAGGGGCTTCATTTATTTGGAATGGAAACTAGTTTTTATCTCTTCTTATGATATCATCGACTCTTGAAAGCCATTAGCTTTGTGTATTAATTTAAGGGTTCACAGAGAATGGTAACACTAGCATTCTGTCTTTTAGTAACACAGATGGGAGATGTTTCCTTGTCTTTGTATTACATTTGAAATAAAATTCATTTAGAAATTGAAAGCTAAATAAATATATGAGATTTTAAAATTTGAACACAATTCCTGTTGTGTTTTACAAAAAAAAGAAAGAAAGAACCAGGATATGTTTGGTAGAGGCACGGTATGGTGGTGGAGGAGGAGGGAAGGGGTGCTTTTGCTGGCCCATGCTGAAGCATCCCTTCCCCTAAGGTACTAGTCGTACAATGGATTAGTATGGAAAAGAGTTTATTTAGGGCTTGGGGAGGGGGAGTTGAGGAGGAAATAGAGACAGAAAAAGGCAGAGGGGGGAATATATATATATATATATATATATATACATACATATATATGTGTGTGTGTGTATCTATATCTTGACTATCATTTATTTTAACATGATAATAAATCAATATTAATTACAAATATTACTAATGAGTCCAATGCTGGCATGTAGGGTGGCAACCAAGAAGACAAGAAGTAATTATTTCTGAATCCAGACTCTGGAGTTTGGTCTCAATGCTGGTTTTGTCACTGGCTAGTCTTGTAACTAACTGTATTGAGGTCTAAGAGAGGAAAAATTAACATCAGTCCTTGTTAGTCATATCGACTCAATGATGTTTGCCTTTGTTTACATGTTACAGGATTATCATCTTGTGGGGCTGTAGAGACGGCTCAGTGGTTAGGAGCTCTGGATGCTTTTTCCAGAGGTCCTGGGTTCAGTCCCCAGCGCCCACGTGATAACTCGAGTCACAGGGGATCCTTTGACTTCTTCTGGTCTCCTAGGTCACTGTGTGCACATGATACACAAATATACATCCAGGCAAACACTCATACACCTAAAATAATAAAACAAGAATTTAAAAATCATCTTAGATTTGATAAATCTACATTAACATTTTGGTAAATTTATATTAACAATTTCTGCTGACTTATGTAAATTAAGAGATTATTGTAGCGTCTTTACTATTATAGCAAAACAGATAGCATCCTAACAATGTAAATGACCACTATTATTGAAATAAAAAATGTTTTTTCCATGTTTCACGACTGAAGAAAAAACCAAAACAAAATGCTTGTCTTATCCAGGCATGGGGGCACATTCCTTTAATCTCAGCACTCAGGAGGCAGAGTCAAGATCTCTGTGAGTTCAAGGCCAGCCTGATCTACATAATGAGTTCAAGACCAGGTAAGAACATATATAGAAGAACCAAAATACAAGAACCAAAAACGATAAATGTATTTATCATCTCTTTGCAATTCGACATACTGTAAGAGCCACTAATTTAAAGGAAAATTTTTTGGTGGCTTTTACCATTATTATATATGACGTTGACTGGCATGGAACTCACCATGTAGTGCCTCAAATGTCATGAGAAGAGGTATGATAAAAGTGGGTGTCACCGATGAAAGTGTGTCAGTGGACCTGTTTACTTAAACGTACTAAGCCTGAAGATCTTCACCTAAGAGTGAAGCCATAAATAAACACAGTAGCAATCCCTGCCAGTTTGGGCGAGGAGAAGGGATGTGCAGAGAGCTCCTCAGAGGACCAATAGGAACCCATTGCAGGTGTTCCTCAACGACCTTGGAGCCCCAGGATATGTCTGTATCTGTCAGTCTGGGTTCACAGACAGGAGCCTAGCATATCTCTCCTCTGAGACGCTCCACCCAGCAGCTGACTGAAGCAGATACAGAGAGCCACAGCCAAACATTAGACCAACCTTGAGAAGCCTTGCGGATGAGTTAGGGGAAGGATTGAGGAATTTGGAAGGGATAGGGGCTCCATAAGAAAACCAACAGTTATCAACTAACCTGGAACCTTGGGTGCTCTCAGAGACCGAATCACCAACCAAAGAGCATACGAGGGCTGGACCTATGCCCCTTACACGTGTGTCACAGATATGCAGTACACATGTCTTCATGTGGGCCCCCAACAACTGGAGTCTGGGCTTCCTGTGGTTTTGTTGCCTGCCTTGTGGATCCTGGTCTCCTAAGTGGGCTGCTTTGTTTCCCATCTGTCCAATGGGAGTGGATGTGCCTAGTCCCGCAGTGACTGGAGGTGCCAGGGTGGGTTGGTACCCAGGTGGGGACTTCTTCCTTTTCAGAGGTGAAGGGGAGGGGTACTGGGGGAGGGGCCATGTGAGGGAGGGACTGGGAGGAGAAGGGAGCTGTAGTTGGGATATAAAGTGAATAAATGACTAAATGGAAAAAAGACAAAAAAATAAATTATTTTAAGGAATAGTGTGAGTCATAACAAATGTTCCGTAAAGTATCGTAATTGAAGCTTCCTGAGAAGTGTCCGTGGATATTCAGAGGTAGGAAATGCCGCTTTCATAATATGTTTACATATTATGTTGTCAGGCGGCAACAGAGTCTAAAGCAAACAGTAAATTCAGCGAAAACCAGCATTATACTCCAGAAAAGCAAAGCGTTCACATTTCAGTTGTGTCTGTTGAGTTCCTTGTCAATTTACAGATGTTCACTGTAACGGTTTCCTCTCATATAACCCGAGGTAATCGGAGGTATCTCACACCGGACTTGACACATGAGGATTTTCCACACAATGTGACAAGTGTGATTATTAGATTATAAATGCAAAGGAAGTGTGACCCAGGGCCTCAAAATTCCAAACGCGATGCTTTTTTTTTGTCTTTTACCTCCAGGTGTATGAAATGTTGAGTCACATTGAAGTTTCCATAGCTCATGGACTCTCAATTTCCACGTTTGCTTAAAGTCAGCAGCATTGAGGAGTCTTACTGTAAGCCTTTAAAGAAAGAGGTAGAACAAAATTCTCAATCTTTAGCTATTATTTCAATAAGAGGCTCCTTAAAAATCAAAACCAAGCAAACCCCCGCCCCCCGAAGCAGACCCTTAGTTTTTGCATTTTCAGTTAAAAGTCGGAGGTCATTAATCATTATCTAAGTCCATGTTCAAATATGAAGATTGTCTTACTGCCACAGTTCTGGGCCGGAGGGCCCTTGGGTTATTGTAAAGCTAGAAGGTTATGATGTATAGTTTCAGCTAATGAAGGGAGCCTGCCAGTCAGGATGTGGAGTCTCTCCCTGTGGTGAGACTGTTAAATGGCCAGGAGTGAGACATGTCTATAATTAGAGAAGCATTAGGTGTTAGTGATCTTGGCAGTCAGGGAGCCTGTGTCCAGCGGACTAGTCAAGCTGGCTTACTTCCTCTATCGGTCAAATCAGAAGCAACTCAATGAGGGGCAGACTAGTAAATTCCACGGAGCTGAAACTATCTATTAAAAAAGAGCTAAAGGTTCTGAGAGATAGCTTTGGAAATGACACAGAGCAAGACAGAAAAACAATGAAGCCAAGCAACAGCCTGAAAGGGAGGGCAGGGAAGAAAAGGGATTCTCAGAACCACGAGGAGCAAGGGAGGAGAGTGTGGTTTGTTTTTTATTTTTACCTTAATGTTTCTTTCTCTGGGAAATAGGAGTGTCAAGAAAGTGCTTTTCCCAAGCGCAAGGCCCTGGGTTTGGTCCCCAGCTCCGAGAAAAAAAAAAAAAAAAAAAAAAAGAAAGTGCTTTTCCTGAAAAACACTGTTTAAAGCATAAAAAGTTGTCAGGTAACCCCGTATTCCTCTGAAAATGTAGGCTCTGGGAAAGATAGAGGAATAATAATCATTCCTCCTCCTCCTCCCTCCTCTTCTTCTTCCTTCTCCTCCTCCTCCCCCTCCTCCTCCTCTTCCTCCTCCTCCTCCTTCTCCGCCTCCTCCTCCTCCTTCTCCTCCTCCTCTTCCTTCTCCTCCTCTTCTTCCTCCTCCTCCTTCTCCTCCACCTTCTTGTTCTTCCACAGAGGAGAGCCTCAATGTAGAGGATTATAGGGATAATTGATATTATGAAGTATCATTAATACAATATATTATGTACATTAAAATATTTCTATTTTGTCTCATTTGGTACTCGCTCCTTCATGAAGTAGTGACTTAGTGTATTTTACACGAGTACCCAGTTAAGTGCCAGAAAGGAATGTCTGCCCTTCACTCAGTTGTCTCCCGGCCCTGTGCTTGTCATAAATACATACAATATATGTTTCTAAGATCTCTTCTATGCTGTATTAATGCAGGCAGGTTCTATGATGTTGTAACAGACACTTAGAAGCTGCCTTTACGTAAGTATTTAAGGGACTAGAGAGATGGTTCAGCAGTTAAGAGCATAGGCTGACTTTTCAGAGTGTGTGTGTGTGTGTTCACACATGTGCATGTACACACACACACACACACACACACACACACACACACACACACACACACTAACCCGAGTGCTCACTTCAGCCTATAAAGAATTTAAAGCAGATTGAAAGCCCGGCACTTCTGTCTTAATTTTTTTCTACCTGTATTTGCCCGAAGGCATAGAGATGAATCATTATCTTAACTTTCTTCCTCAATCACCTTGAATCTCAGAACAAACCCTCTCTCAGATGAGGACAATTATCTCTGAAGACAAGGTTGCACCCTGTGCAATGAACAGATGGATTATTTAACAGTTCCAGCACAGCTAGAACCCAGACAACGATGAGTCAGTGATAGGCAGGACCACACTTCTGCTGGGACGACCTGCTTTCCTCTTGCCTTCTATTTGAAATGAATCCTCATGTCAATGTGTTGAAGATGGATTTGGGTCACTAGACCGCTTTATTTGTTCTTCTTCCCGATGTGGCCACATCAATGGCTCCTCTCTTTGCTTTCACCATGACTCAAGTTTTTAATTGTCATGTAGGGAACAGCGATTGAGTCTGGATTATTAAGGTTACTGGAGCCCACACTTTAACCTTCAAAGATTCGCTTCCAGTCAGCTATGCAGTGCTCTTGTAGATTTTAAATAACTGTGTCAGCATTCATTTGCTTGCATTTGGGGGAATTCCAAAGTATGTTTAAAAAAATGTCCTGTAGGGATTGCGTTCACGTAGAACTAAGGTGGCGGGGCAATGGAGGGACAGGTGGAGACACACGCCCCCTCCTTGTACCTGAAGTCGTTTGAGGGCTTTGTTCTGAGATCTCTCCTGAGGGGAAACCAAGAATTGTGACTTCACCATAGGAAAAAACCAATCTGGATGATGTGTCCACAGGAGACAGAGTTGAAGTTCATTAGGACGTGATTTCAGCTACGCATAGAGAAGAGCTCAGAAAAAGAACAAGACACTTCTCGGTGTGGGTATGGGATTATTAAGAGAGAATTGGGCGGCGCGCTCAGAAAGCAGTAGCGTATGTGGTTCTGGTGACTCTCAAGTGACTTCTCACAGGGTTGTTGAGAAACATTCTCTTTTCAGTAAGTGAGATAATAAAGTGCTCTGTGTTCTTTGGATGGCATTACAGCTGATAAAGTAACCCTAGGTCATAGGGGTTGCACGGGAAGTTAAGATTGTGTGTGTATATTTGTGTGCATATGCGTATGTAGGTGCCTGTGTACACGCATGCATGTGGACACCAGGGGTCGGCACCCGGTAGACGTCTATCACTCTCTTTTATTTTTCAAATTACATTCATCGTCTGACAAGTTCCTATATGTCTGAAATACATTCTGATTGCAACTACACCCTGCTCCTCGCCTCCTTCCTCTCCCTCTTCTCCCTCCATCATTCTCCGTCTCTTTGGTTGTGTTTTGTTATTACGTTGTGGCAGGCTGACTCACCAAGCCTAGAACTGACTGGCTGGTTAGACTGGATGGCCGGTGAGCCTGCAGGATGTTCAGGTCTCCCCAGCTGCTCCACGAGAACTGTGGATGTGTGCCAAGTGTATCTGGACACCAAGACGATGTTTGTGTGACAGGCACCTTTCTCACTCAGCCCTCTCCATAGTCTGTTTAGACTTTTTTTTTCTTTATTAACTTGAGTATTTCTTATTTACATTTTGATTGTTATTCCCTTTCCCAGTTTCCTGGCCAACACTCCCCTAACCCCTCCCACTCCCCTTCTTTATGGGTGTTCCCCTACCCATACTGCCCCCATTGCCGCCCTCCCCCCAAAATCACGTTCACTAGGGGTTCAGTCTTAGCAGTACCAAGGGGTTCCCCTTCCACTGGTGATCTTACAAGGATATTCATTGCTACCTATGAGGTCAGAGACCAGGGTCAGTCCATGAATAGTCTTTAGGTAGTGGCTTAGTCCCTGGAAGCTCTGGTTGGTTGGCATTGTTGTACATACGGAGTCTCGAGCCCCTACAAGCTCTTCCAGTCCTTTCTCTGATTCCTTCAATGGGGGTTCCGTTCTCAGTTCAATGGTTTGCTGCTGGCATTCGCCTCTGTATTTGCTGTATTCTGGCTGTGTCTCTCAGGAGAGATCTACATCCGGTTCCTGTCGGCCTGCACTTCTTTGCTTCATCCATCTTGTCTAATTGGGTGGCTGTATATGTATGGGCCACATGTGGGGCAGGCTCTGAAAGGGTGTTCCTTCTGCCTCTGTTTTAATCTTTGCCTCCCTATTCTCTGCCAAGGGTATTCTTGTTCCCCTTTTAAAGAAGGAGTGAAGCATTCACATTTTGATCATCCATCTTGAGTTTCATGTGTTCTGTGCATTCAAAGCATTTGGGCTAATAGCCACTTATCAATGAGTGCATACCATGTGTGTTTTTCTGTGATTGGGTTACCTCACTCAGGATGATATTTTCAAGTTCCCTCCATTTGCCTATGAATTTCATGAAGTCATTGTTTTTGATAGCTGAGTAATATTCCATTGTGTAGATGTACCACATTTTCTGTATCCATTCCTCTGTTGAAGGGCATCTGGGTTCTTTCCAGCTCCTGGCTATTATAAATAAGGCTGCTATGAACATAGTGGAGCATGTGTCTTTGTTATATGTTGGGGCATCTTTTGGATATATGCCCAAGAGAGGTATAGCTGGGTCCTCAGGTAGTTCAATGTCCAATTTTTTGAGGAACCTCCAGACTGATTTCCAGAATGGTTGTACCAGTCTGCAACCCCACCAACAATGGAGGAGTGTTCCTCTTTCTCCACATCCTCGCCAGCATTTGCTGTCACCCGAGTTTTTGATCTTAGCCATTCTCACTGGTGTGAGGTGAAATCTCAGGGTTGTTTTGATTTGCATTTCCCTTATGACTAAAGATGTTGAACATTTCTTTAGGTGTTTCTCAGCCATTCGGCATCCCTCAGCTGTGAATTTTTTGTTTAGCTCTGAACCCCATTTTTAATAGGGTTATTTGTCTCCCTCTTGGTCTAACCGTGAGTTCTTTGTATATTTTGGATATAAGGCCTCTATCTGTTGTAGGATTGGTAAAGATCTTTTCCCAATCTGTTGGTTGCCGCTTTTGTCCTAACCACAGTGTCCTTTGCCTTACAGAAGCTTTTGCAGTTTTATGAGATCCCATTTGTCGATTCTGGATCTTAGAGCATAAGCCATTGGTGTTTTGTTCAGGAAATTTTCCCCAGTGCCCATGTGTTCGAGATGCTGCCCTAGTTTTTCTTCTATTAGTTTGAGTGTATCTGATTTGATGTGGAGGTCCTTGATCCACTTGGACTTAAGCTTTGTACAGGGTGATAAGCATGGATCGATCTGCATTCTTCTACATGCTGACCTCCAGTTGAACCAGCACCATCTGCTGAAAATGCTATCTTTTTTCCATTGGATGTTTTTGGCTCCTTTGTCAAAAATCAAGTGCCCATAGGTGTGTGGGTTCATTTCTGGGTCTTCAATTCTATTCCACTGGTCTATCTGTCTGTGTTTAGACGTTTTTTACCGTAAACAAAGGTTTGTGATGTTCCCAGATATCTCAAGGTCATGCAAGCTCAGGCTTTAAGCATGCTTCATTCTTGTTTTAGAATTCTTATTCAAAATATCTCTAAATAAAAGCAATATTGTTTCTCTAACCTTCATAAAAATGTTAATTGTGCTAGAATGCTTGGCTCAGATGCTCAGAGAGCCCACATGGACTGCCAAGTAAGGAATTCTTTTCTCTGTAAGTTCCTTAACTTGTTTCTGTCTTGCACAGTCTAGTGGCTTCTACAGCAGTGCAGTTGCTTACCAGTCACCCATTTAAAGCTCCTGTCTTTATACTTTATTCCCTTTGTCTGGGACAATTGGGTAGTAAGTATTTATCAAAGGAATCAATCAGAATAGAGACGGGAAATTAAGGAAACATGGGAAAAAGGGAAGATCTTTATCTAGGAGAGTGGTTGAGTCACTTGCCAGCTCAGATGTGAGATTTCAAACAACGTTAGCTCTGAAGTTTGCTTATGTCAAGGCAATGCTCATTGTTTTCTAGAGATCCTCCACATAGAGTATTGAAATAGCAATGAACCATGCTTAAGGCCTGAACATAGATAACCCCAAGCATGGCCGTTCTCAATTTCCCAGCTATGAACTTATAGCTTTCTAGGGAAATCATAAGAAACTCTGTTGCAAGTGTTAATGGCTTGTGTAGCTTTGCTGACCTGTAGTTTTACTGTATCAGAATGTTATTCTACCCACAGCACCCAAGAACGACCCTACAATCTCATATAACCAGAGAGGGAAAGTGCTCCTAGGTAGCCCATTGAACTGTAATTGGAGAGTCGCAAAATAGCTACATATACTAAGACACTTAAGAGTGACTCCCTTACGAAGGGAAGTCCACATCCGTCCTTGAGTGTCTCATCTTGTCCCTGAGAACTCTGCTCTTATCCATCATGATTAAATCCATGTTCAGATTTCTCTTAAAATTTTTATATATTTTGGTTATATTCTTTTCCCCTCTCCAAATTCTCTCAGATCTCCCTCCCCATACATTCAATTTCGTAGTCTGTCTCTGTCTCTCTTTGTCTCTCTGTTTGTCTCTGTCTCTCTGTCTTTCTGTCCTTCTCTATGAAAAAGCAAAAACAAAACCTCAAGCCAAACAAAACTAGAAAGCACACCAGAAGACACCCTGATATGCTTCAGCCACCGTGTGATGGTGGGTGGGCACCACCATGATGAGTAAGTTAGGTGGTGGAGAGATGGTGGGGAAAGACAAGCAGAAGGGTCTGAGAGCTATGAAGAGAGAAGGAACTGGGAGACTCGAGGCTGGTATGGAACGGTCTGATGGGAGTTGTCTGCCCTGACACTTGAGACTGTGAACTCCCACCCTGTGCTGCTGCCTAGGGCCATGTCTGGGTCTGGGGCTCTGAAACAGGGATCTGTGTTGATGTCTAGGGCCCATGTTACCATAAAAGGCCATGTGGACATCTCTGGTCTGGGTTGTCACCTGGGAGAGCTGGCCCTGGTGGCCTGTGTATAGGTGACCAAGTGGGCTGACTAGCTCAGCTTCTACCCAAGTCCAGATTCAGGGTTTTCCTCAACATCTACCATCTAAGAACTGCTGGAGCTGGTGAAGGGACTGGGTCCTACAGATCCAAAGCAGCAGGCTCTCTGTGACACAAGGCGACAACTGGATATCTGAGAGAACTTCTGATGGAGATGCAGAATTGATAGAGTAGCACAAGCCAGAGGCCTCGAACCAGGCCGATGACTCATTGCATGGAATATTTGCTGATAAAGCTGTGTGGGCATAGGGTATGCACCGTTTAATACGCCATGAGACGTCAAAATTTCCAATGAGATGCTTATTTTTTGTTTTTTATTTATTTGTTTTTATTTTTGTTTTCTTTTTGTGGGGAGGTTGCCTGGGCAGAGAGGAGATATGGAGGGATGTGGAGGTGAGTGAGATTGGGGTGCATGATGTGAAATTCAAGAATCAATACAACTTTTTATTGGATATTTTGTTATTTACATTTCAAATGTTATCCCCTTTCCCGGCTTCCCATCCATAAACTCCCTCTCCCATCATCCCTTTCCCTTCTTCTGTGAGGGTGTTCCCTCACCCATCCACCCAACTCTTCCCACCTGCCCACCCAGACATCCCCTACAGTGGGGGGTCCAGCCTTGGCAGGACCAAGGGCTTCTCCTCCCATTGGTACCCAACAAGGCCATCCTCTGCTACATATGCAACTGGAGCCATGGGTCAGTCCATGTGTACTCTTTGGGTGGTGGCTTAGTCCCTGGGAGCTCTGGTTGGTTGGTATTGTTGAAAAAGAAAAACACACACACACACACACACACACACACACACACACACACACACACACACACACCCCAGAACAAATGAAAGACAAAAGCAAAAGCACAAGGAGTCTGTTTTGTGTTGGCCAATCACTCCTGAGCATGCAGGCTGCCCTTAGATGTTCTTGATATATGCAGGGACAGCCACTCCAGTGAAGACAACTGGTTTCCTTTCCCAGTAGCTATCCATTGCAAACAGCTTTTTGGCTCCAGGTGGACTTTTGTGCTGGCTTCCCCTTCACCATGCTGAGCTTTGTCTGGCTTGAACTTGAGTGTGTCTTGGGCACGCTGTCTCAATCTCTGTGAATTCCTGTGTGTCAGCCCTGGTGTGTTTAGAAGGCACTGTTTCCTTGGAGTTGCCCACCCCCTCTGGTTCCTGCAATCTTTCTGCCCGATCTGTGTAGATCCTTGAGCCTGGCAGTGAGGGGAGAATCTCTCTAGTGACTCCAAGTCTGCTTCATTCAGGCTCATCCTGAAATTCTTTTTTGTGAGCAAGTCAAGAAGCTCGGCTTCATTTGGGTAGAGGTATCTGAAAAGAACTCAGGCCGCTAGAATTCCTAAGGCAGCACAGAACTGTCTGCAGCCCAACCCCCACTGCCACTGCAGAATATGCAAGGTTCTGCCAAACACTCTTCTGGAGCTGGGAGAGCAGTGAAAATCCGGGTTCTTGCATCAGGGAATCTCTTCAAAGGACTGAAAGAGGTGCTATGAAGATGTACACATATCAAATATGTACTTTTAAATAAATTTTAAATATCTGTCTGTCTGTCTGTCTGTCTATCTTCTATCTATCATCTATCTATCTATCTATCTATCTATCTATCTATCTATCTATCTATCTATCTATCTATCTGCCTATCCACCTACTTGTCTGTCTGTATCTGTCTTTCTGCCTATCTATCTATCTATCTATCTATCTATCTATCTATCTATCTCTATTTGTTGTGAGAAAGGGTCTTGGTCTGTATCCCTGGATGGAGCTCACTATTTAGACAAGACTGTGCTCCAGTTCACAGAGATCACTTGCCGCTGTCTCCTGAGTGCTGAAACTAAAGGCACATGCGAAGGGATGAATAACTTTGACGATTTTTAAAAAAGAAAGGTTGGCTGACCTTTGCTAGTGTAAGAGAGGAAAGGGAGAGGGAAGAAAAAAGTGAGATGGCACAAGGCCACACCCACAACCCTCATTCAGATGTTCTGGGACTCCAAACTAAAGTATTTTGAATAACTTCAGTTTGCATTTATATGCCACATATTTGAAAATCAGAGAGTGATTGGAAGTGCTAAGTAAACCTGAGAAGGTTTGTGTGGGTGCAAATACAGACATCATATACATATATATGCTATAACATATGTATGCATACACACACATATACATGTGTATGATGTAAGCTTCTGACTTTTCTGACTCTTCATCAGACAAATTAAATTATAGTATAGATATATGTGCCAGGTATGGCTGCACACACCTTTAATACCATCACTTGGGAGGCAGAGGTAGGCAGTTTGAGGCCAGCCTGGTCTAAAAAGCAAGTCCATGATAACCAGGCTTGCTACACTGAGAAACTCTGTCATGAAAAACAACAACAACAATAACAATATTCAAAAAACAAAAACAAAATCTGAAGAACATAGCCCTCCACCCACTGCCAAGCCAAACAAAAAACCCCCCAAAACAGTATATATAGAATTGCTATCGCTCCTGAGAGAATGTATTTGCTTGTTTGTCTGGAAGTTGAACCAGACATTATGAGAAAGTTACAAATATGGACTCATTTTGGGGGAAAAAAAAAGGATAAACAAATGGCCAGTTGTGTGTTTCCTCAACATAAGCACTTTAGTAAGGACCATGAAGAGAGCAACTCAGCAACCTCACGAAATGTATAAAAGGCAAACATTTTGTGGTTAAAAATGCTCTCAGCCATAGTATTTATATCGCCCCAGAGTCCCGAGGTTACAGATTGCTGCTGTTTTTAGATATCCTCAATTTCAGTACTACCAATTTTATCAGACGGCCTGGTTTACTTGTAGGTGGGAACATTATGTTCAAATTGTTTTACTCGGAAAACAACCGCGAGTTTGTCTAAAGTTCACCTTCACAAACGCATGTTAGAGGAAGGGTAGATGGAGAGTTGCAGTAATCAATATATTGTATGTCAGGATTATAGGACCGAGGGAAATGTCACATATGCATTTGACGGACCAAAGTGAAAGGAGATGTGCTCTCTCCACAGCACCTCAAGAAATTCCCTAGTAAATCAGACAGACTTGAAAATGGTCCATCCAGACAACTAACCATGACACTCAGGCAACTGTGACAGCTTGACTTGGCTTGTTGAAACCTGAATCCTTTGCACAGTGAGAGAATTGGGGCCTTCAAAACAATTTATCCTCTGAGATGCACTTGTCAAGCCACCAGCCTCTAATCTGCAATGTGTTAATTTTCAAGAACTTGACTGTGTTTTAAATCTTTATATTTGTGTGGGTTTCTGCCAGAGAAAATTAGCCAAAACTATGACGTTGGGTAGAAATGTTATAAATAGTTAAAAACTTGGTAGACGTTTAATAAAAAGAAGATGTGTAAGGTTTGTTTGTTTGATTTGTCTTTTGCATTTTTCCCCCAAGACAATGTTTCTCTGTGTAGCCTGGCTATCCTTAACTTGCTCTATAGATCAGTCTAGCCTCAAAATCAGAGATCCACTTGCCTCTGTACTCTAAATGCTGAGAATAAGGCTTGTGCCATCACACCTGGCTATTTTTTCTCCTTCCTTCCTTCTTTCTTTCTTTCCTTCCTTCCTTCCAAGGTATTGGCAATGGTCTGCATTTTTGGGGGTGGATGGGTTTCAAGAAAGGTAACATACTGGTGTCTTAGAGAGCCAATGTCTCTCCTTATCAGGTAATTTCACTTATACTCTATATTATGTGTGTATTTTAAGAAGCATCTACAATTGTAGGTTTCTACATGAGTTTCTCAAAGGTCTTTAGTGTTAGTAATCTCTCTATATTCTCCCTCTTCTGATGTTTCAACATGCATAAAACAATAAATGTAATTAACCACATAAATGTACTCAAGGACAGAGATCACATGACCATCTTATTTGATATAGAGAAGGTCTTTAGTGTTATCTCTCATCTTCTGATGTTTCAACACACATAAATCAATAAATATAATCCATCGTGTGAATATACTCAAGGATAGAAACTGCATATCACCTCGTATAGCAAAGGTCATTGGCAAATATAACACTGTTTCATGATAAAAATCGAGGAGAACCTTGGGATACAGAATACATATCTCAACAAAATAAAGACAATATACAGCAAGTTCACAGCCGGTGTCTTGCTGAATGGAGAAAAATCTCAAAGAATTTCCACTGTCATCCAAAACAAGTACAGCCACTTACTCCCTTCCTGGTCTCTGTAGTGCTTGCAGAGGATGGCTTTTCCCAAGGACGACCTTCCTTAAATAGAGGGGGACTGGTTATCAGTCAAGCGTATAGTGAGTAGCTGCACTCCCCTGTTAGAACCTCCAAACAAGCTCTCGAAAGCTGATACCCTGAATCTGACGGAAGAGAGTACGGACTACCATTGAACTTAGCGGTACAGGAAAGGACTTTCTGAACGGACTCAGCAGCACAGCCCTTATGAATTAATGAATAGGATCTCATGAAACTCAAAAGCTTCTGTTCAGCAATAGACACAATCATTCAGGTGAACAGGCAGCCCGCTGAATAGAAAAAAAACCTTTGCCAGCTACATATCTGGAAGAGGAATAGTATTTAGAATACACAAGAAACTAAAAAGAAAACCTAATTAAACATTGGGGTATGAAAATAAACAGAATTATCAAAAGAAATACAAACAGCTGAGCAGTAATTTTTTTAAAAAAAATGTTCAATTTCTTTAGCAACTGGAGAAGTGCAAATTAAAACAACATTGGAATTTCATTTTCCTTCAGTTAGGGTGGTTAAGATAAAGCAAAGCAAAACAAAACCAAAAACAACAGCAACCGAATGATGGCAGATGTTTGCATGGCTGTGGGAAAGGGGACAGTACTTCTCTGCCAATGGGAGTAGAAATTGGTGCAGCCACTATAGAATATTAGATATATTTCTTTACTTACATTTCAAATGCTATTCCCTTTCCCGGTTTCCTGTCCATAAGCCCCAATCCCATCCCTTCCCCCTTCCCCATACTGGTATTCCCCCTATACATCCCCCTTACTGCCTCCCCCATATTCCCCTGCACTGGGGGTCCACCCTTGGCAAGGGCTTCCCCTTCCACTGGTGCCCCAACAAGGCCATCCTCTGCTACATATGCAGTTGGAGCCCTGGGTCAGTCCATGTATAGTCTTTCAGTAGTGGTTTAGTCCCTGGAAGCTCTGGTTGGTTGGCATTGTTGTTCTTGTGGGGTTGCAAGCTCCTTCAACTCTTTCAATCCTTCCTCTAATTCCCCCCAAGGGGGTCCTGTTCTCAGTTCAGTGGTTTGCTGCCAGCATTGACCTCTGTATTGGACATGCTCTGGCTGTGTCTCTCAGGAGAGATCTCTATCTGGTCCCTTTCAGCATGCAGAAAATGATCATTCTTAAAGCGGTGATAGACCCAGGAAGACACATACTCTGTTACGGGCAGATGCCAGCTTTGGGTCTTTGGATGCCTGTAGGTATAAGGAGTCGAAAGGCTTTCAAGGGAGGAGAGATATTGTGCTGTGGGACAAAGGGAGGGATTGCCTTTCTGAAGGCTCATATTTTAAAACTGCGTATGAATGTCACATACTTTGAAATATTTTAACCCAGTTTAGTTTTGGCATACTGTCCACTAAAATAATAGAGTAAAATTGACACTCGAGGAAGACATGGCACTGTCTTTGTAAAATGTATGCATATATCCCAGTTGTAAAGCAGTTAATAAAGAGAATGACATTAGGGTAAACCTTGATCAGAATATACTGAATGAAAAACACGTTTTCAATAAAAATGGAACATTATTAGATTGATGGCATTATTTCATTCTGTAAAATGTACAATGCAGTCTATAAAGTTGAGACAATGTTCACAGTAATTACTGAAGAGAAACAAAAGTAGGTGAAGTTGATGTTAAGGTAACCCCAAACTAGAACTGGGGGACTCAAGTTGTAACCAAACCCACACTTGTTCCATGGCTTTGACCAAACCAGGCTGTCTGTGGCCGTGATTATGTTCACAAAGCACCCACATCAGGTGTCATCTGGAGGTCAGTGTGTTTACGGTAGCGGTTTTTGTTATCCGTGTAGAATGCCGTGCAGCTGTTCTGGGCATGGTGGTCAGAGTGGATACCAGCACAGCCAGCTGTAAGGGGCAGACTGCCAGAAACAGCAGATTGAACAGGCAAAATAGGCAGACGGAAGGAGCTGAAGGGATTTGTAACCCCATAGGAAGAACAACAGTATCAACCAATCAGACCCCACCAGAGCTCCCAGGGACTTAACCACCATCCAAAGAGTACACATGGAGGGACCCATGGCTCCAGACGCATATGTAGCAGAGGATAGCATTGTGGGGCACCCATAGGCAGAGAAGCCCTTGGTTCCGTGAAGGCTCGATATCTCAGTGAAGGGGAACGCCAGGGTTGAGGTGGGAGTGGGTGGGTGGGAGTGGGAACATCTTCATAGAAGCAGAGGATGGAAGAGGGGAAAAGGGGTTAACATTTGAAATGTAATACATAAAGTATCCAATAAAAAAAAAAGAAAAAAAGGAATATCCTGGTTACAAAGATTCGAAACGTCTGGGTTAACTCTATTACTGATGATGAAACAATTGATGTGGTTCTTTTCCAACATGGATCGCTTTATAGGTAGTGCATGTCTCTCTATATTAAGATACTTGATGGATGGGGTTGGGATTTAGCTCAGTGGTAGAGCGCTTGCCTAGGAAGCGCAAGGCCCTGGGTTCGGTCCCCAGCTCCGAAAAAAAGAACAACAACAACAAAAAAAGATACTTGATGGTGGTGAAAGTTAGGCACTATTAGAGCACTATGCTGATAAATTCTAAGTTCTTAGTAAGTGTGCAAGTGCAATGCGAATTTTACAGAAGCTTGGCAGCCTTTAGACTTACTTCCCAGGAAGGACCAGCCGGCTGACTCAGTGAGTAAAGCTGTGTAATGGGAGGCTGACCTGACTTCAATCCCAGAAGCCACACGGTGAATGGAGAGAACCAACTACTGCCACTGTCCTCTGGTCTACACACACAGGCCACTGCATGTGACCCCTCTCCACAACTGTGCATACAGATGTAATAAAAATACTCTAAAGGTAAGAGCAAATAGCATAGTGTAATTTTATACAAGATCTGAATTGTTAAAGAGAAGCTCTTAAACTTAGTGTATTTATTACTAAACAATGAATCAGAAACCTATGCTTATATGTGACTTCGACTTTAAACATGATACAAGCCAAAAGCTATAGCACTTGCCATACAAATTATAATTGTACCCAGTACCAATTTTGACACATGGTTGTCAGTTGTTTTTTTTTAAAGTCGTAAAGTTGTATTCTTAAAACTTCAAGGATGGAGGGGGTTGGCTCCGTAAAGTGAAACATCAGGAAGGTAACCTGCTTATAAGTTCATTTAGTGCATCTCACAGCGACATGGTATTCTGACACTCCGCACTCAGAGATGCAACGATGAAAACTGAAAATGGGGTTGGACTGGAGAGATGGTTCAGTGGTTAAATGCACTGGCTGCTCTGCCAGCAGTCCTGAGTTCAATTCCCAGCACATGGTGGCTCATTATCATCTAAAAATGGGGTCTGATGCCCTCTTCTGGCATGCATGTGTATGTGTAGATAGAACACTCATATATAGAAAATAAATAAATAAATAAAAATCTTTAAAAAAAATCTGAAAATGGCATTTGGTGTTAGAAACGAAAGACACTTTAATGGAATCTAATTCGAGCAGAAAAGACACAACAATAAGTAAAACTTCTTAGTGAAATATGTAAGGCCATAATAAAATTCCTGAATGCAGATATATTAAAATTTCTTCTACTGTAGTTCTAGGAGTGTTGTCTAGAATTTGAAATGGCATTTCCAAAGTCAATAGAGGTAATGGAAACTTGGTTATATCACTATTTACTATTTATCCTGACATGCTGCTTTGAATGAAAATGATAAGTGGGTGTCCCATCAGTTAACTACCCTCATCCCTCAAGCCTCAGCATTAGCTGTTCCTTATTATCACTTTGTATGTTCAGCATTGTTTTGTAACAATGTGTTAATTTGTATCAAAGATGTATTTAAGGTTGCAACTTGATGGTTTGGTGCGATGAACAAGGTGAAGCAGTAACCGTAGGGAGGGAATTCGAAATGTCTTTCCAAATAATTTGGATGTTATTCTGTAGACGGTGAAGAACGTCTGATCAGGGCTATGCTGCTGCAGTGACTGGGAGATGAGTCAACAGCATCAAGCCATGGCGCTCTGTAAAGTACACTAAGTGGAGAAAGGGTGGACGGAGTTTGTAAGAATTCATGACTGAGCAAGATAAAGCCTTATCCTGATACTAGCTCAAATGGACAGGGACACTCAGTCGAGAGAAGCATAAAGGAAAATCCACTTTTGGCGCTGACCTTGCTTTCAGATCATTCTGTGGGTATCTTCTCTGATTCTAAAAATCTCAGTTGGACGGCGGTGATATAGAAAAGTTGGTAATACAATGGCTCAGCGAAAGCTCTCAGAAAAATAGGATGCATTCCGGTTTTCAGTGTTTACAGTTTTAATCTGAAGGATTGAAGACAGAGGCAGCTTTCTCTGTTATTTTACTTGCAAATCCAAACGAGTAAAAGTGATTCGTTCTTAGTGAGGTGCATCATGGAATACATTGCCCGCTGTGACATCATTGTTTCTATTTAAGCACAAGTTGACTCAAAGCAATAGAGAGCTTTTGCTCTGACTTCACACACAGAGATGTTTATAAATTAAAACTTTAAATATTTAATGCTCTTTAAAAATTTGGTAAGATGAAATGGAACATCCATTTGTTTTCCAAATACTTATTTTTAGCGGACTTGACTAAGAAGAATAAATTGCTACAGGAAAACTCTCTCTGTGTGTATATGTATGCCTGTATGTATATATTATACATAAAAAGTGGTATAGAATTATACATATTATCTTATTCTTTCTGATAATGAAGATTTTCTCCTTAGTGTCAGCACAGAAGCTAACCAGTAAGATTTTGGCAAGTGAGTAACACATGGATCGATTGATAAATGAAATAGAATCACAGAATCAAAAGTCGATACATTTTACTTCTCTCTTCTCTTTCCAGTGTGTGTGTGTGTGTGTCTGTGTGTGTGTGTGTGTGTGTGTGTGTGTGTGTGTGTGTAACTTGTACAGGAGTGTGGGTTTACATAAGTATGGGTCCATGTGATCTAGAAGAGGACACTAGACCCCTGGGTCCCTTGGAGCTGGACGTTAGGTATTTGGCATTTTACAGATGATCAGCTTGTTCTGTAGATCCTGGGCCCCCAGCTTCTGTTCTCAAGATTGTGCCTCAAGTGCTCTTTTTTTAAAATCTTTTTTTATGTAATTATCTTTAATCTTTTTTCTACAGTCCAGTCGTTATGCCCCTCCTCTTCTGCTCCTCTGACAGTTCCTCATCCCATTCTTTCTCCCTCATCACCAAGAGGATGTCCCCACCCCTTCCCCAAACCCACCAGGCCTTCCAACTCCCTTGGGCCTCAGGTCTCTGGAAGTTGGGTGCTTCTTCTCTGACTGAGTCCAGACTCGTCAGCCTCTGCTGTATATGTGTCAGGGGCCTCGGACCAGCTGGTGTGTGCTGCCTGGTCGGTGGCTCAGTGTCAGGGATCTCGGAGGTCCAGGTCAGTTGAGACTGCTGGTCTCCCTTGGGGTCACCCTCCTCCTCAGCTTCTTCCACCTTCTCCCTCATTTAACCTGACAGGGGTCCTGACTTCAGTCCTATGGTTGGGTGTAAGTATTGTATCCCTACCACAGTTTCCTCTCCCTCCTCTCCTCTCAGTCCCTGTCCCGACCTTCCCCCCAACCCCCACATCTACTCCTCCTTCATTTCTCTTCAGAAAATGGCAGGCCTCCCATGGGTACCAGCCAGCCATGTCATATCAAGTTGCAGGAAGACTAGGCATCTCCTTTTCAGTTAAGACTGGACAAGAAACCTAGGAGGAAAGGGCCCTAAAGCCGGAAACAGAGTCAGAGACGTCCCCTACTCCCACTGTTAGGAGTCCCACAAGCCACACAACTGTAACAACTACTGAGTTATCTATCTCTCCTGTTAACTTCCCCCTTTCGAAGTAATCCTTAAAAACTACCTTGTGTGCCAGCATGATGTATGTGTGTGGGCGAACGTGCCATGTTGTACACACGGAGGTTAGAGGACAACTGATGGAGACCGGTTCCCGCCTTCCATCAGATGGGCTCTGGGAATAGAACCCAGGCCCCCAAGCTTTGCACAGAAAGGGTCTTTATCTGCTGAATCTTTGCTGGCCCCTGGTTACATAATTCTTTTTTTTTAAAAATTATTTAAATTTTCTGTTACCCCTTTCCCCTCCTCCTCCCCTCTCTACTGTGTTCCCTCCCTCCCTCTGCCTCCCATGATTATTTCCTTCCCTCTTCTGAGTGGAATGGATACATCCTGACTTCCTGCTTGTTACATTCTTACAGTCTGTGGGTTGTATCCTAGGTACTCTGTACTTTTTGGCTAATATCCACTAATCAATGAATACAAATCATGCATATCCTTTTGTGTCTGAGTTACCTCCCTCAAGTTGATATTTTACAGTTCCATCTATTTGCTTGCAAAATTCATGATGTCCACGTTTTTGGTACCTGAATAATATTCCATTGCATAAATGAACTACATTTTCTGTATCCATTCTTTGGTTGAGGGACATCTGGGTTGTTTCCAGCGTCTGGCTATTACAAATAAGGCTGCTGTGAACATGGTGGAGCACGTGTCTTTGTGGTATGGTGGGGCATCTTTTGGGCATGTGCCCAAGAATGGTATAGCTGGGTCATTTTTCTTAAAGATCACTCATTTCATGAGCCCATTTTTAGTTGATCTGTAACCTCCGTGACTAATTTCTACTATATTTAATACATTTGATGTAAACATTAGGTAACATGAAGCCGTATTTTCTTTGTCTATCTAGTAATTTTTCTGATAAACTATCCGTTAACTTGTGTGACCTATTTTTAGTAGAGTTGAATTCATCCTGACTATTTTGTACATCTGTACACAATTTTTACAACAAATTCTATTGCGAAACATTTTTTACTCATCGACTGGCAACAGCAGAGCGGATTTTAATGTGCTCTGTTGGTTTGTGTGGGGTGTTCTCTTGGGTATTTGGATATGTTCTCCCCAACTGGAGAAGCTGTGTGGAAAAGATTAGGAGTGGTGGCCTTGTTGGAGACAGTGTCAGTACTAGCAAGTTTTGGGGGTTCCATGTCTCCCACCATTTCCCAGTGCCCTCTCTGTTTCCTATTTATGGTTCTGGATGTGAGCTCTCCACTGTCTTGTCACCATGCTTGTTGGCATGCCTCCTGTTGTGGTGATGGACTCGTCCCCCTGGCACCATAAGCCCCAAATAAACCCTTCCTTCTCTACGTTGCCTTGGTCATGGTGCTTTTTCACAGCCACAGCCAAGAAACCAACGCATATGCAAATGTAGAAAGCTCAGCCCAGACATGTTTATCTTGACTCTTCTTATCACGTGCAATCACCTATTGGCTCCTTTTCATAGATTTCAGTGGGACGGCTGGGTTCTTGTCCCAGGATGTTGTGCCCTCAGTTTTACCCTCTTGCTTCTCCTCTTCTCTGAGCAGCTACCTGCTATATCACCCCATCTCTTCATCCACCAGGCCCACTGTGCAATCTGGAAACAGTTGCACAACTGCCAAAGCTTTCTTCTGTATCTTTTAAAAGGGAATTTAATAAAACTGTCAATATTATGGGATTATGGGAGACACATGCTATTATATAGCAAATATTTAAATTTGAGTAACTGAACATCAAAAGGATTTAATAAATAATAATGGTGAAGATTGTCCCATAAAGTTTTCCTTAAGAAAATAATTCAAAAATCTGATGGAAATAGTGTTTTATTATTAATCTTTACATTCGGGTTACATTTTCCCTATTTGCTTACGTCTTCTAGACTGGCCTGTGGTGCATCCCTTTAATTCCAGCACTGTAGAGAAAGAGACAGGAGGATCTCTGTGAGTTTGAGGTCAGCCAGGTCTACATATCAAGTTCCAGGACAACCAAGACGATGTGCAGAGACCCTGATGGAATGCAAACAAACAAGTAAACAAAACAACCACCACCACCACCACCACAACAACAACAACAACAACACACACACACACAGACACACACAGACACAGACACACACACACACACACACACACACACACACACACACACATACACGTGTTATATCTTCTACAGTTAGTTCTTCTCAGGAATCTTCCCACATTGAAGGTGTTCCTGGGAATATATATAATCTACTTTTTCATTACAGAAATTTCTAGGTTGTTTATAATTGCAGTACTGTGTAAATAACATGTGTCTATCATACTTTGTAAACAGTTAAAAGTGAAAGCTAAAGTTCCTTATAAAGATGTTTATCTGCCAGGTTTCAGTTTCACTTGACTGAAGTAGTATTTTCAATTGGGGTAATTAAGGAATACGTAGAGAGTGTTTTGGAAGCATAGTCATTTTGATTGGCGATTCAATAGTTTTAGCTCTTACTCTTGCTTCCTGGTTTAATGTTGGTTTCATATACTAGAACGCTTTTTGGCAGAATGTATTCTCCATGAGCACTAGCTCTTTGGAGTATAGCTATGCACTTTGAAGGTAAAAGGCAGAATGGCCAATTGTGTCTGGAAAACACAAGGGCAAGGCAGGTAAGGTTCTCTTTGTACGTGTGGAAACCTGAGACCTGGAGAACAACTCTCCATGACTCCCCTCCCCCCAACAACTAAACCAGAAATTGACTGTGATTCTTACATAATTACATCATGAAGTTTGCTACAAATGATGAATGAAAATGGAAGAAAGAAAACCTAAAGGAAGGTAAGAAATGCAATCGCTAAGAATACAGGGACCTAGTCACAAGGAGTCGTTCATCTTGTCCCTCTATTTACCTCTATTTTCCTTGATCAATTAGTAGAGAGTCATTTTATATGTTTATTTACTTGTATGAGTATTTTAACCCGCATGTGTGCACCATGTGTGTGCAGTGTTACAGAGGCCAGGAAAGAGTGTTGGCTCTCCTGGAGCAGGAGCTGTGGATCCCTGTGAGCCACCACCTGGGTTCTGGGAACCAAGCCCAGGTTATCTCTATGGACTGCAATGTCCTTAACCACTGAGCCACTTCTCCACCAAAAGAGGAAATGTTAGTCGGTGAGTTTTGATCTTATGGATGACTTGAATCGTTTATTTTGAACATTTCCTTAACATTTCTATTCATTGTTCACTGAATCCTCAACAACACATAAACTGATGGTTATTTTAAACCCACTGAAGACTCTTGCAGAGGACATGAATTCATGTCACAGCACTCTCATGGTGGCTCGCAAGCATTCTTAACTTTAGTTCCAGGGGATCTGACACCATCTTTTAACCTCCATAGACACTAGCACACGTGCGGTGGCCATAGGCATGTGCAGGCCACACCCACATACACATAAAATAAAATAAACATCCCTACAAGACAAACTAAGTGCATCTTGAAAATAAATTAAAAACATTGAAGAAACCACTTATTGATGAGATATTGGCTACAAGTCATTACTAATTTGGAAAATATTTGATAACAGTTTCTAAACCTAGGTAATTATCCATATTTACTTCAGTAAATCACTAGGCATGCTGTAGTTGGTTACTAACAAGTAAATACGAATATGAACAAAGTTGAAAATATGTCCTCAACATATAACTGTATAAAATCAGTTAATAACAGGAAAGCTTATTAGCAAATGGTGGACTGTAAGAACATAGGACCCATGAAAACAAAGCTATTAGAGTAAAGATGAACAGTACATTATAGAATGAGAGGGCATTTAATCTTTCTATATGTGTGTGCACCCCATATATATCGATAAACACATCTTTGTGCATATATTCTGCATTTCTTCCTAAAAGTGCCCTCATTTAAAGATAGTTTATGATATTCTTATGAAGTGTTTGCTTGGAAAAAACAAATGGAAAAGAACAAAAAAAATTGGGATCAAGCAGAAGTGAGATTCTTGTGTTTATTAGATGGGGGAATTCTCACGAATGGAGAATATAATAAATACGACCGTTTATATGTACATGGGACTATGTTCTAAGAGCCCCCATTAGATGCTTGAAGTTGCAGCAGAAGTCGCATCCTATATAAGAGAAAAGTGTGAAAGCACGGGAATTCAGGGTCACAGGGAGGAGAGCCATCACTTATGGAGTGTGTACTGTGCACAGAGCATTTCGAGAACATTGTCTTGGCCATGTAACTGTCTGGAAAGAAGTTCCTATTATCTTATTTTAGGTATAAGGAAACTAACATCCCCAGGAGTTGAGTAATGGGCCCAAGTTCCCAAGTGATAATTTGCATTGCCATTTCCGATTCAGTTCTGTCTGACCACAAACTGCGTGCTCCCAGCTATTATGTGTATGTCAACAGCTGTCTGCTGTGACGGAGGCCCAGGGGGAAGGCGAGCACTCGAGACTAACCAATGGCGATTCTGAAACTGGAATCTCTGAGGTCCTGCAATGCACATGTCTAGGCCTCATATGCTTGGGAAGTAATAAGAGTAATGAGAGTAAAAATCCAAATACGAGTGTTTAAGAAGCACTCGCAAGCATCATAGGCTTGCCGAGCCAGAGTGGAACTTGCGTGAGATGACCGTTTCTTTTTAAAGCACAGAACTGAAGGAAGAGTTCACCCACAGGGTGCTGGGTCCTGACACTGAACACTGTGTATGTAAGAGGCTAAGAATGGAGCAGTTCTTAATGATGAGAGCAATGTGATAAATTACAAGTATCCTCCCATCTGAGAGCAAGATGTTATGAGGGCAGAGTAAGACACAGTGAAAGCTGTGACAATGTCCTCTTTCCTTCCTCTCATAAGCATTCAATGGGGCCAAAGAGGCTATGGGGGAACTGTCCGGCAGCCTGAGCAGCTGCCCCTCCTTAAGGCTGCTCCTGGGAGAAGTAGTGTAAAGCCATTCGAGAAGGCTGTAAGGCTTTACCATAATAGGGGCCCCACATGCTAGACTGGCTAGATTTAAATGAAAACAAACCTGGAACTTTGGTGTGAGGAAGCTACACGTCCAGGGAGGGTAGTACGAGGAGTAGATTTTAAAAAATCTTATAGCTTTTAAGAAAAAGCTGGAACCAATGCTGAGGGTGACTGGACATTGATCTCATGTTATGTGCTGACGTGTTAGCTACCTTGAAAGTTTGACTGGGATGAAGGTCAAGCATCTACAAAACCCCATGTTTGTTTGTACATTCTTGCCGTGGACAGATGTCAATTGTTTCTGTGCACCTGCAAGGACAAATCCCAAAGCCACAGTGTTTTGTATTTCTCTGGTGAATGAGGTTTATAGCTAATCATCGACTAGATGTTCTCTTCTAGCACTTTCCTTTGGTACTCGTGCAGACTTTATTACGTACTCTTTGGAGTTGGCTTTGTCATGCCACTTATTCTTTTTTTTTTTTTTTCTTTTTTTTTTTCAGAGCTGGGGACCGAACCCAGGGGCCTTGTGCTTGCTAGGCAAGCGCTTCTACCACTGAGCTAAATCCCCAACCCCTCACTTATTCTTTTTTTAATGGGTTAAATGAGTATGTGACACATGCTTGCCGTATGTTTGAATATACGTATATGCTTATATTCAGCACACACACACACACACACACACACACACACCCAACATACATTTGAGGTGCCTGCCCATGCACTCCTTCACCTGGCACTCCTCCTTGAGGTAAAATTCGAGTGTTGCAAAACATGGCTATCCATGGTGAAATCTATTGCTCTCTATGTAAATCTTACCATTATGGGAAAAATGAAAATGGTTAGATGTGGGAGAAGATAGGGGAGAAGTACAGAGGGTCAGGAATTTGAAAGGAGGAGAGCAGCAGTGGGGGAGGGGGAACTGGGGGTGCCATTAGAAGGTCTAAGAAGTCAGGGACCCAAGAGGTTCCCAGGAGCCAACATGGATGAAATTAGCTGAAATACCCAACAATGGAAAGATAGAGCAGCTCCAGTGGATAGGCACAGTCCCCAATTGAGGGATGGGCCCACCCACCCATCTCAGAAATATTAATCCAGAATTGCTCCTGTCAAAAGGAAATGCAGGGAAAAAGAGTGGAACAGAGACTGAAGGAAAGGCCATCCAGAGACTACCCCACCTAGGGATCCATCCCATCTGCTGACACCAAATGCAGTCACTACTGTTGATGCCAAGAAGTGCTTGCTGACAGCAGCCTGGTACAGCTGTCTCATGAGAGGCTCTACCAGAGCCTGACCAATACAGATGAGGATGCAAACACGCAAACAAGCAGGAACCCTAATGGAGAAGTTAGGGCAAAGATTGAAGGAGCTGAAGGGATTTGCAACCCCATAGGAAGAACAACACTATCAACCAACCAGACCCCCCAAAGCTCCCAGGAACTAAACCACCAACCAATGAATACACATGGGCGGACCTATGGCTCCAATTAGATGTGTAGCAGAGAATGCCCTAATCTGTCATTGGGGGAGAGGAACCCCTTGGTCCTGTGGGACATCAATGACCCAGTGCAGGGGAATGCTAGGGCTCTAAGGTGGGAGTGGGTGGGCAGGTCGGGGAGCATCCTCATAGCGGCAGGGGGTGGGGATAGGGGGTTTGTGGAGGAGAAACTGGGAAGGGGGATAACACTTGAAATGTAAATAAATAATATAACCAATAAAAATGGAAAAAAAATGAAAATGGACCACACCCAAATAGTGGATGAGAAGAACATATTATCCATGTCCGTTGGAGATTAATTAATAGGTACGATTTTCTTATGGCTGAAATGAACCAGAGAAATTGTACAAGCTATTTCTGCTTAATCAAGGTATAAAGAAAACAGATAACATTACCCTATAAAGAAATTTTTTTTAATTTTTTTATTAACTTGAGTATTTCTTATATACATTTCAAGTGTTATTCCCTTTCCCGGTTTCCGGGCAAACATCCCCCTCCCCCCTCCCCTTCCTTATGGGTGTTCCCCTCCCAACCCTCCCCCCATTACCGCCCTCCCCCCAAAAGTCTAGTTCACTGGGGGTTCAGTCTTAACAGGACCCAGGGCTTCCTCTTCCACTGGTGCTCTTACTAGGATATTCATTGCTACCTATGAGGTCAGAGTCCAGGGTCAGTCCATGTATAGTCTTTAGGTAGTGGCTTAGTCCCTGGAAGCTCTGGTTGATTGGCATTGTTGTACATATGGGGTCTCGAGCCCTTTCAAGCTCTTCCAGTTCTTTCTCTGATTCCTTCAACAGGGGTCCTATTCTCAGTTCAGTGGTTTGCTGCTGGCATTTGCCTCTGTATTTGCTGTATTCTGGCTGTGTCTCTCAGGAGCGATCTACATCCGGCTCCTGTCAGTCTGCACTTCTTTGCTTCATCCATCTTGTCTAATTGGGTGGCTGTGTATGTATGGGCCACATGTGGGGCAGGCTCTGAATGGGTGTTCCTTCTGTGTCTGTTTTAATCTTTGCTTCTCCCTTCCCTGCCAAGGGTATTCTTGTTCCCCTTTTAAAGAAGGAGTGAAGCATTCTCATTTTGATCATCCGTCTTGAGTTTCATTTGTTCTAGGCATCTAGGGTAATTGAAGCATTTGGGCTAATAGCCACTTATCAATAAGTGCATACCATGTATGTCTTTTCTGTGATTGGGTTAGCTCACTCAGGATGATATTTTCCAGTTCCATCCATTTGCCTACGAATTTCATAGACTCGTTGTTTTTGATAGCTGAGTAATATTCCATTGTGTAGATGTACCACATTTTCTGTATCCATTCCTCTATTGAAGGGCATCTGGGTTCTTTCCAGTTTCTGGCTATTATAAATAAGGCTGCTATGAACATAGTGGAGCACGTGTCTTTGTTATATGTTGGGGCATCTTTTGGGTATATGCCCAAGAGAGGTATAGCTGGGTCCTCAGGTAGTTCAATGTCCAATTTTCTGAGGAACCTCAGACTGATTTCCAGAATGGTTGTACCAGTCTGCAACCCCACCAACAATGGAGGAGTGTTCCTCTTTCTCCACATCCTGGGCCAGCATCTGCTGTCACCTGAGTTTTTGATCTTAGCCATTCTCACTGGTGTGAGGTGAAATCTCAGGGTTGTTTTGATTGCATTTCCCTTATGACTAAAGATGTTGAACATTTCTTTAGGTGTTTCTCAAGCCATTCGGCATTCCTCAGCTGTAATTCTTTGTTTAGCTCTGAACCCCATTTTTTAATAGGGTTATTTGTTTCCCCGCGGTCTAACTTCTTGAGTTCTTTGTATATTTTGGATATAAGGCCTCTATCTGTTGTAGGATTGGTAAAGATCTTTTCCTAATCTGTTGGTTGCCGTTTTGTCCTAACCACAGTGTCCTTTGCCTTACAGAAGCTTTGCAGTTTTATGAGATCCCATTTGTCGATTCTTGATCTTAGAGCATAAGCCATTGGTGTTTTGTTCAGGAAATTTTTTCCAGTGCCCATGTGTTCCAGATGCTTCCCTAGTTTTTCTTCTATTAGTTTGAGTGTGTCTGGTTTGATGTGGAGGTCCTTGATCCACTTGGACTTCAGCTTTGTACAGGGTGATAAGCATGGATCGATCTGCATTCTTCTACATGTTGACCTCCAGTTGAACCAGCACCATTTGCTGAAAATGCTATCTTTTTTCCATTGGATGTTTTTGGCTCCTTTGTCAAAAATCAAGTGACCATAGGTGTGTGGGTTCATTTCTGGGTCTTCAATTCTATTCCATTGGTCTATCTGTCTGTCTCTGTACCAATACCATGCAGTTTTTTATCACTATTGCTCTGTAATACTGCTTGAGTTCAGGGATAGTAAAGAAATTTAAAGAACAGCGGAATTTCCCCAAATACAGATGCTTTATGAGTGAATTTTTTTTTCTTTTTTTTCGGAGCTGGGGACCGAACCCAGGGCCTTGTGCTTGCTAGGCAAGCGCTCTACCACTGAGCTAAATCCCCAACCTCGGGTGAATTCTTTTGTTCCTTTGCTTTACAGAAGTGGGTGAGCACACACACTCAAATACACACACACACTCACATACATACTTACACTTCTCTCTCTCTCTCTCTCTCTCTCTCTCTCTCTCTCTCTCTCTCTCTCTCAGACACACACCATACAGACTGGCTGTATTTTTATAGACAGCTAATTTTCACATAAACTATATGGGGCGGACAGTGACCATTGTCTGGGTTTGGGTGGTAAGGCTCTGTAACTGACAACATAATTCTGGCCACAAGAAGGGGTATAATTTAGACATAATGTTCACTCGGGGATGGGCAGATGGCCCAACCTAGGTCAAAATGTACATCCATTTCTGTTTTTTCCTTGTTGGTGGCAAATAGAACACAAGTTTCTATTGAAGTTGATGCGGCACTAGTAGTCACAAATATTAACACTGGCTTCCTTTTCTCATAAAGACCAATTGAAGAAAAAGAAATAAAATCAATGCACAAGAAGCAATAGAAATAAAAAAAATGTCTCAGCAGAAGATGTTTGCCCCCATCCTTTCTGATTCTAGCTTTTCTAGGTTTAAATTCAACGGTCCTGAAATTTCTGAGCAAGACATTTCGAACTGGATCTCTTTCCATTGCATCAATTATTTTACTAGTAAAGTACACACATATATCACACACACACGCACACACACACATACACACACATCACACACACACATCACACACACATACATCACACACACTCACACACACATACATCACACACACAGAGGCACACACACAGGCACACAGAGGCACACAGAGGCACACACAGGCACACACACATACACACACACATACATCACACACACACACATGCACACACACAGACAGAAGCACATACACAGAGGCACACACACACAGGAGCACACACACACACATACATCACACACACAGGCACACACACAGGCACGCACACACAGAGGCACACACAGGCACACACAAACATGCACACACACACATGCACACACACACACAGGCACACGCACATGCACACACACACAAAAGCACATACACAGAGGCACACACACACAGGCACACACACACACAGTTCACTAATCTTAACAGATCTCTTCATAGTGTGGTAGCTCAAGAAAACTCTTGAGAGCTCATGACTGGGAGAGACATTTTAATGGAAAGAAAGCTTTAAGGAAGTAATCGACATTTCCTGCTTTTTAAAATTGTCCCTTCCCTTCTACTTCCTGTCTCTTCCCTCCCTCTTCTCTTCCCTTTCCTTTCAGAACAAATTCATCCCAATGCCTATGTCACATGTAGACACAGGAGATCAGAGAGCTGTCTCAAAGCCTTCGGGTCTCAGAGCAAACGGTTGAGCACAGCTCAGAGAGACACTTCTTACGTGCAGATAAGAGCTGACAGGGTGTGGTGCGAGGCTGAAACAGACCCCGATGTCGCTGCCTTTGATGTTTTGCTCTGCTTTTCTGTCTCCTCCTCTCCAGGAGAAACTGTTTGTGACACTTGTCAGGAGGAACTTGAACCTGTAACGTCAAGTGAGAGTCTTGAAACCACTCTCCACCATTTCACCTAGAGCTTTATAGCAACTAAAGCTGAAAGTGGTTCTCCAGTGCGTGCCCGACTCTCCCGTCTCCATCTCCTCAAACTCCTGTCCTGTCACTCAGGGGACTTGCTTCATCTTCAAGTCCCTCTTGATATGCACCAGCTCAATAAATCCTTGGGTCTCAACTTAATACAAACCATTTTTTTTTCCAGTTCCATAGGTCACACACTCCCGTAGATCACTGTGATCCAGTATGGAAATGTCAAAGCCAGACAAGGGGCATCACATGGTGTGGGTGCCTGGGTTTGGGTTGGATAAGGTGAGCATTTGTATTGAAGCTATTTGCAGATCTGATTTGTGGTTTAGAAGTGCTGGAGGCTGCAAAGGTGTTGGAAATGTGTATATATATATATATACACACACACACACACATATGTATATGTATATATTATATATGCACATGTATATATTATATATGGATATACATATATATTTTTTTCCTTGTGTCTCCTATGACCTGTACAGTGTCAGATCCATAATGGACACAGATATGATTAGGTGTTGCAGTGAGAAAAAGTTAAGAACATGAACTTAGAAAACGTATTCATCCTAAAATTGCTGACATTATCTGAACATCAACAAGGGAAATATTTTTGTTTTATTACAAGATGAGATTCTTAGTGTTTTGCTTGGTGAGTGGGCTCTCAGGTTTGGTGAATGGTGATCTCAGGGATCTCAAATCCCACTCTAAAGAAATTCTTAGCAGCGAGATACAAGCCTATGTAAAATAAACATCCAGAGGCCTACAGAGGGTAAAAGGTGGCCTGGAAATAATTATCCCATTGTTAATGAATAAACAACATATGGGAAAATGTAAGGAGTAGGGGGATTTCCTCCTTTGCCTCATTTAATTTTTTTAAATTGACAAAACAGCATTGAAATCCTCTGTAAGTCAAAATAGCAGCCTAGCAAGCCTTTGCTATTTAATATCATTTAAGTAACATTATTTTTGTGATTCACTTTTATCATTTTAAATTGTTCACTAGAATAGTAAATGATAGTACTTAATATTTATCTTCTGTTTAGAATTTAAAGTTGTTCATACTGTAAGTTGAAAACAAGTTAAATACAGAAGATAGAAAGTAACATATATATTGATGCGGGTGATAGGTTATATTCATAGGCATACACACATAGTCATACATGTGTGACTATGCCTATAGAATGTCACATATGTAATAGCACCTCCGTCAAGGGAAATGCTGGCTTTATTTTATAGGCTCGTTTTCTTCCCTTTCTCCCTTCCTCTTTCTCTCTGCCTCAGTCTGCCTGTCTCCTTTTTATTATTTTCCAAGCTTTCTGAAGAGGGCGTCTAGACTACCTCCACTTCCTCCCTCAGTCTTCCTCCCACCTCAGTCTGGTTTTTGTCTCCACCACCCCAGTGAGACTGCTTTCACCCCGAGCCTTGACCATTAATTCAGAGGGGGATCTTTTGGTTCCTAACTTACTTGACAGCCAGGAGCACTTAACACCCTCTCCTCCTCCTTGAGCTCCCTTTACCCTGAATGTACTCCTCATGCAGATTCTACACTTCCTCTGCGCATTTCTGCCTAATTGTTTGGCCCTATCTGAGGCCCCTGTTCCCTTTTCTTCTTCCATTTTCATAACTGCTAAAGAGATTTTGTCATCCTGTGGCTTGAATGGAGACAGTCGTCATCTTTGACCCCTCCTCTCTCTGTCCTCTTACCCAACTAACTAAATATATCTTCTCTCTGTCCTCACATCCCTTCCCACCGCTGCTATCTTAGTAAACACTCACATTATCTTCCACCAAGTGATTACGAGAGCATGCTAATTAGTCTCTCCTTTCCCGCCAGATTCCTGGCCCGCCATCCATCATAACTGCCACCACTGTGATGGTATTGCAACCCATTCCATGGCTTCCCACTATCCACAAGATAAAGCCCAAGCTCTTTGGGATGATGATTTACCTGGATTTTTCTTTTTCTTTTCTTTTCTTTTTTTTTTAAACAATTAGACATCACCTCCTCCTTCAGTCTTACATGTAACAGTTAAGAATTGGACGCCATCTTATTTCTCGCCTTTGCCCTGGTCTTTCCTGCCTATACAGCTGCACAGATCAGTTTCTTTGCTGCCTAGACCAGGTGGCTGCTTTACTCTGGAAACTCAAAGCACCTATTAACTTATTATTAACTTATTAACTAATAATCCTTTGCTAGCCCAGTTTACTATCCATCTCTTAGGTTACTTTAGAAATGTCATTGTCCATTCATCTTTGAATTGAGTGTAAGTAGATGTTCTGCCTGTCCAAACTTCACTTATATTCCCCACAGACCTACCCCGTGTCCATTGCTAAATTGAATTGTCTCCTGTAAAAATCTATACTTTCATTTATTTTCCCTCCTTCCTTAGTACCTGATTCTTGTTTACCACTGCAACTTCTACTCGTAGAAGAAAATTCATTCACCCACAGGTGTCTATTCTGCAACATCACAACTTTTTTGCTTTTTGGTTTTTCAAGACTGGGTTTCTCTGTGTAGCCCTGGCTGTTCTGGAACTCGCTCTGTAGACCAGGCTTGTCTCGAACTCACAGAGCTCCACCTGCCTCTGCCCCCCACACCCCCGAGTGCTGCAATGAACACCACCCAGCCACAACTGTGCTGTTTTTGGCTACTTCAGTGTCCATGCTTCCTAGTTCACTTCTCTTTGTAACTTATCTCAGATCATCTATATCTTGCAGACAGAATTGTACTTATAACCTTAAAACTGGACACATCGTATCCTTCATAAACTCTTCCAATGGCTTTGCATAGTCAAGAAATAACCTTAGCCCAGGTTAGAGCCACACCCCACCACTTGTCTGTCCAATACCAAGTGGTCAGCCCTGACCTTGTGTACATGCAAGTAATCGTATAGGGACTGAGCAGGTTGCATTTATATAACGAGGCATATATGTGTTAATATAGAATATAGTAAATAATAATAGATAGTATATGGAAATAGAACAATATATACTACATATTATATATATTATACAACAATAATTAAGGAAAAAGAGGCCATAAATTTGAAAGATAGTAAGTTCGATCTGAGCGGTTACAGAGAGGAAAAGCAAGGGACAAAAATGTAATTATATTTTAACTCCACAGTTAAAAGTATTAAATAAGCAAACAGTATATATTCATTTGCAGGCCCTCACAAGCTCTTTGCTTCTGGATCCTACTGAAAAGAGACCATTTCTCTCCTGCTTCAAACCCTGCAGCAGTAGCTGGGCGTTGGAACTAGATCTTTTCATAAATTTTTGTCAGCTATCATTCTTTATTTCTGGAAGATGAGCGATGACAGCAAGAAATGAAAAAGTAAGACTGCAGAATAGCAAGCTTAACATCTAGATGTAGGTTTAAAAAAACCTAGCGGATGTCCACTCATATTCTCTATGTGTCTATTCGAAGGATAAAAGTCTAAGACTTTACAAAATGGCTTGGTGACTAAGAGCGTAGTGATGAAAACATTATGAAAACATCTATCACCTCCTCCGGGTATAATTTTTAGGATTACCAGCAGCTGATAATGCCGTTTTCCTTAAATCAGTTATTAATTATCCCCTAATATGAAAAAAATATCTAAATTAGAGATAGCTCGATTTTTGTCTTTAAATGAACTCAGAAACCCTCGGGTTTTCTCAGTTAAAGTGTTTTTCCTTCTGTGTTATCCTCTCTCCCCAGCGCATCCTATGAAGCAAATTTATGTTTCGAGTCTTGGCGATGCTCCAGAGACAACACTGCCAGCAATGACTTTTCTTCCAAAAATCCAGAGAATGCAGGGTGACTTTAATCTGGGTGCGGCTAATTATATGTTTGTAAAGCCTCTGCTGCTTGTTCTTTCCTCTTTTGTTTATTTTTAACACAAACGTATACACTCTACCCACTGTGGTCCAACCACAGTTACAACCCCTGAACTTCCTGGGACTTTATCTCTTACATTTATTTATCCAGTACCCGGCAAATAATTCACTGAGTTCTTGCATGCAGTACACTTGATCCCTGCCTTTGTAAAGTTCACAGTCAAATGGACGTATGGAGTTTACGGAGTACTTACTATGTCGTGCGTCGTGCTAAACGTTGCGTCTTCTCATTGTTATTCTGCGACTCACCATCATGAAATGACTCTCGATGCCATTTTATTATGTATCAGACACAAGCAAGCAGGAGACTGGAGAGACCATAACGATCATTATGATTTGTTCACACTTGTATTGAAAGACTTGTGGATTAAAGCGGGACACAGCCGTAGTAAGAGATGAGAACAGAGAACAAGATTGTCTCTTGAACTGTTCAGAGTATCCATGCAGAAACCAGTTTATGTGCTTCATCTTCTCCTGAGTTAGGAAAACCATGAGGTATAAGTTTTAGGTGATATTTCTACATACACTGTTTTAAGGGGGAAGGAGTCAACTGACAGAGACCCTTTCAGTTCCTTGGGATTTTGTCTTCCTTCTGTTTAGACTTTTCAAAGACCAGCTATCTGAGGGGTGGGGGATAATATTGATCAAAAAGAAGAAGACCAAGGAACTATAGCTTATCCCTGGTGGTTCAGGTTACTTCTGGATGTTGTGGTACGAGGCAACTGTGAAACCTTCTATCCTAGGTAAGCTACTGTGTGTGGAACACCAGACCTCAGCTGACATCCTAAGTAATGTCCCCTCTTCCCACTTGAGTGATTTTTAAAATGTAGATTATTTAAAAAAACTTTAGTTCCTACTGCAATGTGGCTTCTTGTCCTCCTAGAGGGTACCTGCCTCTCTGAGCTCATTGCTTACCTGCTGCTTCCAGTTACATTTTCTTTCTGTTCTAGAAGATGGACTTTTCAGGGCCTTAACAGGACATTCCGACACGATGACCTGAGTTCTCTGCTTCTGTCCTTTGCTGGGCCTTTCTTGCTAGTTAGCTCTTAACTTGTCACCAAGTCAGGGAGATCTCCTCCTATCACCCGCTCCAAGGGTGGCACAATAACTCTTCCTCCCAATACTGTGATTTCTGTCCTTAGTGTCTGTGTGGAGTTGTTGGTGTTACTTTTGTATCGAGCTGTCACACACCCACTTCTACCAACATACAAATCCATTGGAGCAAGCACCTTGGCTGGTGTGCTTTCTGCTAATCAGGACCTAAATAATGTCTGGTACATATGAGAACACTAACAATTATTTGTCACACGAATAAATGGCTTAATAAACATTTTCCTATAAAATACAAGACATTAAAATAAAACTTCCATTTATTTCATGTAGGCCACACCATGGGAGCTACTAAAATATTTCAACATACTTGTATATGAAACGTTTGTAGGTTTTTGTTGTTTCTCATTCTGACACAGCTATGAGAACAGTGAAGCCAAGCTAAACTAGGGTGCTGAGGTGTATAGAAACAAAACATTTTAAAATAAAAACTACTACAAGTCTATTGTTCCTTTGCTCCTGGGGAACTACAACATACTTTTGGTGACATATTATTAAACAAAAGATTGCCAAATAGTGAACATTTTTATTTTTGTTTATTTTTTGTTGTTTATTTATTTATTTTTCTCTATCTTTATTAAATATTTTTTGTTTCTTAACTCAGTTATATTCTAGTGGCCCTGCGGCTGAGAGCAGTTAGAAAGATAGCAGTGGCGGGGTGAGGTCGGTTGAAAGGCACGGGGTTCTTTGAAACCCACTGTATGACATTTCCACAAAGCAGCTTGGCACACGGCCTGTGAAGATCAGTGTTTCCTCTAGGAGCTGACGTTGTCACACATGTCAGTCTGGAACTGCTGACTCCTGGGTGGCCAACTGACACTTGTAAAACAACAGAAAAGCTACAATAAAAGGACTACTTGTGGTTAATGGAGCTGTGTATAACGAAGAAAAACAGAGAACTCAGGAGTTGAACTTTTTAATATCCCCAGAGGTATCAAGCCGCATTTCCAACTCACTGTGCAAATACCCCCAGAGCCTTCTCCTTTAAATGTAATAGGTTTCTAAAGAGAAAGGAATCGAAACATGGATTTGCAATCTGCTGACGTAGGGTTAGCATTTCACTTGTCTAAATGGAGAGCGGTGTTCTGAGGTTTCTTACTTTATAATACAGAATTCATATATGCTCTATTAGGACAGATGGCAATAGAAGGTCTTTTAGAGACATAAAGCGAGCAACTTAACTCAAAGTGATCAAGATGAAACTGCTCTGACTGATGTCTCCCTTGAAGCCTGAAAAAAGGTCGAACCTTATTTGGATGATATTGATGTGACATTTTTGAGTCCTTAAAACTTAATTTCATCTTGAGTTGATTTTGCTTTGTCAGTCGGTCTCTTATTCCAAGCAGTTCATTATCATTCTGGGGGAAACATCCTTGCCCAGGGTGACCTTGGTGAATGTCAGTCCCTTCCAACTGCCAGGGAGCAGGTTCTTATCCTACTGGGCTGAGTAGCCAAGGGATATTACTGAAGCATTCAAGTTCTCCGAGCTGTAAATATTGACTAGCAATGAAGGGTCACGAATGAGAAAACGCATTTTCCACAACCTAAGCACGGTCAGCTCTCCTATCTTCCAAATATTTTCTAGTCTTTCAAGTTAGAGCAACTCGAAACTCATTGTTTGGCCAAGAGTCCCTTCTGCCACCTCATCTCCTAGAACCCTGAAGAATTCTCAGACATTAATCAATCTGGACTACCGTTACGAATTTATTTATGACCTGACCAAAAATGTGCTGAAGTTTTGACCCATGCCTTGAATTCTGTCTGTTTTGGGTAATAAAATCTTTATAGGGGCAATAAAATTTAAGATGGGTTCATGAGGGTGGGCTTTCATCCAATATGACTTGGAATGCTTATAAACAGAGGAAATTAGAAAAAGAGAGGCCAGTGTAGAGGGATCAACTTGGGACATCCATCTTGGAATGGTGGACCTGTATAGTCTAAGGCTACGAGAAGGCAGGAGAGACATATCCAAGTGTTACATCAACAGTAACTAGAGGGAACACAACCTTGCTAGCCCCTGGTTTCAAGACCCATGAGGCAGTAGCCCCTGGTTTCAAGACCCATGAGGCAGTAAGTTTCTTCTGCTTATTATCTGGCCTTTGGCCCTTTGCTATGGCAACCGGAGGAAAACAGTTTGAGCACCTGTTGCCTTCTAAGAGTCATGTTTGTCCTCATCTGTACAAAAACATAGAATAGAATGTGCCAGTCATTTCCAAGGTTTGGAGGCGGAGCAAACGCTTTGGGACTTTCTCATGAAAGTGAATGCACTTGGGTTAGGCACCATGGGAGTGTGGGCTTTAGCAGGCAAAGTTTAGTAGACACTGAAGCATAGGTGGGAAGCTGAGACAAGCAGATAACTTCAAAAGCAAAGGATATGTGTCCATACCTCATGTGTCAGTTGTGCAGACCTAATTCCAAGAACTCAATTGGCAATGGATTTGTTTAATTAGGCTCCTTTTAGAAATAAGAACATACGGAGTAAATTCTGCTAGCTCACTTCAGTATTCTAGTTTTGGCCTTCTTTCAGGAAATCTCAATTTAGGGATACTTGGTTATTCTCTAGAATGAGAATCCTGAGACTGTTGGACTTACCAAGCTTTGGAAACTGTAAAGAGCAGAGAACAAGGCCAGACACCACAGTACCCAGAAATACAATGCAGAAAAATTATGAGTTAAATGTCAACCTAGGCTATACGTAGTTTGAAGCTGGATTGGTACTGTGTAGTGTTGGGTTACATTGTGTGAAGGTGTGTCTCTGTATATTCAGTTATTAACTCTGTACCAGCAGAGAGCTAAATGCTGGTAGGACTTTGATATTGTTATTTCTATAGCCCGTCACTGCTCTTGTATTTTTATAAATAATTATCTTCCTTCACTAACCTAGAGGCAATTTAGAAATTGTATCTGATTTAGCTCTGATGAAGAGGTGATGGCCAATGGCCCATGGCTGGACAGGAAGTGAAGGGCAGAGCTTCTGAGAGAGAGAGAGAGAGAGAGAGAGAGAGAGAGAGAGAGAGAGAGAGAAAAGAGAAAGAGACTCAGAGACAGACAGAGACAGACAGAGACAGAGAGATAGAGATAGGGTGCTTGATGGGGAAAAAGTAGACAGGGGAAAGTCAGGAGGCAGACATGGAGGGTACAGGGTGCTCTGGCCCCAGAGGAGCAGAGAGGAACAAGGATAGCAACATAGCAGGACACAGTGGCAAGATAGACAGATTAAGTATAAAATCTGACTTAGAGACTGCTCTCACCAAAAGGCCTAAGCTTTAAAATCTTGAAAAGACTCTGCGTCACTATTTATACCACTGATGGGTCTGAAAAAGTCCTGTTATAATGTAGCAAGAATTTATCCGATAAAATAAAATAATATAATAGAATGAGAAGGAATAAATCAGCATCTTAGTGATGGAAACTATGTAGTAGCAGTCTATTTCTTTTTCTTTCTTTTTCCTTTTTTGGGGGGGTTTCCTCTTCAAAACAGGGTTTCTTTGTGTGGCCTTGACTGTCCTGGAACTCACTCTGTAGATCAGGTTGTCCTCAAACTTACAGAGATTCACCTGTCTCTGCTTCCCGAGTGCTGGGATCAGAGGCGTGCACCACCACCTTTAAACTTCGTTACACAAGAGAGCTTCCTCCAGCTTGGCTGAGGGGCTTGCTTCCTGCAGGGATGGATGCAGAGGATGCTGGAGATGGTGGGTTTTTGCACATTTGCTCACAGACATACTTGAGAAACAAGAACTAACAGTTGTTCCAAAGGTTTTCTTGAGTCTCTCTGAGGGACAATTGTTCTTTTTTTTTAAGGAAAACAGTTAAAACAATCTTGCTTATACACAGGAGTTTTCTCTTATTTTTTGGACAATGTTTTTGGCTAAAGGAACCATAGAAATCTAAAAAGGTGAACATGGTTCAGAGGCAGAAGATAGAGACATAAGCCTCTTTGGGCTAGAACTGTCTCCAAGATTTCTCTCTTTACTCTTTTCTTTTCTTTTTTTCTTTTTTTTTTTGGTTCTTTTTTTCGGAGCTGGGGACGGAACCCAGGGCCTTGCGCTTCCTAGGCAAGGGCTCTACCACTGAGCTAAATCCCCAACCCTCTTTACTCTTTTCATAATCTTTAAAGATTATAAATAAACTTTAAAAGTAGGAAAAGAAACAATTAATAAAATGCAAAACAATGGAATGACTGAATTGAGTTCACATGGTTAAATACTTTCTAAAAAAATCTGTCACAGTTTATAATAAAAAGATTGTAAAGACAAGAAGAAGTATTTATTTCAATACAAGTTAGGAAATGCATTGTGTGTGGCTGTTTCATAGAAAGAATTTCACTGTAGTAGGATCACAGGTTCAGACCCAATCTAACAACTGCCTGACTTTCCATGACAGCCTGAGCCTCAGGCCCAGAGATGGGAACCATGTGCCTCAACTCCCTTGGACTCCTGAACTCTTTAAGCATTCCTCATTTTCAAGCATTCTGAACCTTGCAAATGCTATGCCTCTCCATGGCTCCCCTTGTGCTCCTGACTCTGGTCAGGACTGACTTATCCTGACCAGAAAGGGTCTCCAGCTTTCCCTATTCTACCCCAGACACCATTTTAAAAGTATTACAGCCATTGCCACCAACCTCTCAGTACTCCTGAATGTTAGTCGCTATTACTTTCAAAACCCCACTTTCCAGTTGAAGAAATAAAAGGACAAAGAGACCCGTAGTTTGTACAGGAGACAAGGCAGAGAGGAACACTAAAATTGAACACTATCTCTTCAGTGGATACTGGTCTTAGCTATTTTCCGTGTTCCTCCTTTGAGAAGCCGTCCTGAACCTCTAGAACTAATTTGTGTGACTACCTATAGTGATATATATCCATAATTCTAACACTCCACTTGGGAAAAAATGTGACAGGATCATAAATTCCAGACCAGCCTGAATTACAGAGTGAGTTTGCCCCCAGCCTATGATGCATAGCAAAGCCCAGTCTCCAAGGATAAGAGGACAAGGAATTGAGCATTCCTTAAACATCTACTGTGGGAGATAAAACCAAGTCCATCAACTTTTCCTGATCTAGTATGAAGAATGGGGAATATTCTTAAAAAGAGATTGAAATTAAGATTTCATCCATATTTTTTGGTTAAGGTACACATGTCATGGTGGTTTGGATAGCAATAACGTCCACAGACTTGTAATTTTGAATTCTTGTTGTTCAATTAGTAGAGCCGTTTTGAAAGGGTTAATTTGTGTGGCCTTGGTGAAGGAAGTGTGTTACTGGGGGTAAGATTTAAGGTTTCAAAAGCCCAGGCCCAGCCCTCAGTCTTCCCTTCCCTTCTCTTCCTCCTTCCCTCTCTCCTTCCCTCCCTCCCTCCATCCCTCTGCCTGCTGTCTGACGATCAGGATGTAAGCTACTGCCCCAGTGTCTGCCTATCCCACACTCCCCATCATGGGCTTCATGATGTCCCAATGCTTCCTTTATAAGTTCTCCTGGTAATGGTGTTTCAGCACAGGAGTAGAACAGTGACTAAGACAAATGTCTTATAATATCTGCTGATATACTTTCAGTGTGGATAGGGTCTACTTGACTCTCACTGAAAGAGAAATTTGAAGTTACTTTAAAAAAAAGATAACAACTTTACCTTCTGAATCCTCACATCCTCAAGGGCATCATAAAGAAGAAGCTGATGACAACTTGCAAATTGTCGAAGGACTGCCATGCACAAAGCCCCAAACGACTGAGAAGAGGAACGGCCTCAGCTCTCAGATACAAACATACGCCTGTTTGCGTGTCCGTCTGTGGCCGTGACCTTGCTTCACGCCTTAGTCTCATTGTTTTTCTCTTGGCCTGGCTGGCACTCAGCAACTTCAACCTCACGTTACGTTTCTCCTGATGTTTTATGCCACTGGGTTCCTTCTCACGCTGTGCCTTTGTGCTTTACTGCATTCTCAATGGTTTATGTTTGTTCTTAACAGCCCATGAGATGTCACTCCAGGGAGATGCAAACAGGACCTTCTCAGGCAGTTATCATCGTGTCCTTCATGTACTCTTGTCCTTTATGGGGCCTTTGGTTGGTATAATTGATAGTCTTGTTCAGATCTTATAATTTGAATTTCTTTATAAGCTTTGTGCTTTCTAGGACACAGCAGTTTTGCACCAGATTTCTTGGGATACAGGGATGCTAGGCAATTCCTACTGATAATGGTTGGGCAAAGGAGTAACTGTAGATTCCCCTCCAATAGCCATGACTTCATTAGCATTGAGTAGTTAGCCACGAATCTAGTACAGACCTCTTGTTAAGGGGGTCTTATGTTCAGTAAGGGGGCTGTCGGTTGATACCAAGGTATGTGTGATGTAAGTACTTAATTTTGAGGCTAATTTTTCTTAAATCTGTTTGTTGTTGTTGTTGTTGTTGGTTGGATTTTTGTAGAACTTTGTTAATGCCTGCGGACATTTTGCAGAATCATAAATTCTAACTAAAGAACTCGAATTGTACATTTTTTCTTGAGATGCTAGGACATGACTTACAGGACAGACAGAATTAAATAAAAAAAATGGACTCTGGGTAGGTCTGACTTAAGAGTCAGACATAGATTTCAATTTCATGTCAGAATCCTTTGTTATCTTTTAGTTTCTTAAAATTGGCCATAAAGTGTTCTACTTGTACTGACTCATTGGCATCTGCTGATTAGAGCTCCAGGGCAGGACCAGGTCTCTTCTCAGCCGTGAGGGGTTGTGGAGAGACAGGTAGCAGCTGGCTCTTCAG
Source organism: Rattus rattus (assembly GCF_011064425.1). Classification (NCBI taxonomy): domain Eukaryota; kingdom Metazoa; phylum Chordata; class Mammalia; order Rodentia; family Muridae; genus Rattus; species Rattus rattus. The sequence goes on from NC_046155.1 coordinate 30,397,634, forward strand.
TTATGTCTTGTGCTGATTCTCTAACAATGGGACAAACACTGTCAACAAGCATTCTAAGGGATGGAGGGTTTATTCTGACTTACTGTTCTAGGTGGAGAGTCCATGACGGCCGGGTGTACATGGCAGTCAGTCAGAGCAGCAAGAGGAATCACGTCTCAGCTGTGCACAGAAAGCAGAGTGGGCAAGCTGGGAGTGGGGTTGGGCTCTAGACTCTTAATCCTGCCCTCAAGTGATGTACTTCAACAAGGCTCCCCATCTCAAACCTTCTATAACCACCCCCAAACAGTACCACAGACTGAGGACCAAGTATTCAAGTACACTAGTCTGTGGAAACAATCTTCTTTCCTCATTCCCTCCGTCCCTCCGTCCCTCCCTCCCTCCCTCCTTCCCTTCCTCCCTCCCTCCTTCCTTACTTCCTCCCCCTCTCTCTCTGGTTATTTTGAGACAAGTTCTCTACAGACTAGGCTTGGCCTCAAACTCAGAGATCTTCTTCCCTTCTCCCTCCCAAGTGCTGGGATTAAAGACCCATGTCACCATGACCTACTAATGGGAGCGTCTCTCACTTAAACAAAGACAAGCAAGATAGCCGTCTGAATCAAAACCAGGTCCCGCTTGACGTAGGCGCGCCCACCTATAACTGTAGCATTGGACGTGAAGCCTGTGCTTCACGGTGAGATGCTTTCTCGCGTGAACCATCCCTTCTAATAACAGCTTGAGCCGAAGATTATGGAGAAATTGTTCTTCGCTATGGCTTTCTCACATTTCTCACAATAAGAGAATGTCTTCTGGTTATGAATTTTGTTTCAGACTCAGGCAAGTTTCCAGACAAATCCCACAAGGTCGAGGTCTAAAAAACAGAGGAATTGTGACCATCCCAACAGGAGTGAACGAATACTAAAGAAAGACACTTGGGTCCCTCCGTTTGGGATCAGGCTATTGAGACAACGGACACGAAAGAATTGGAAAATTCCCAGGACTCTCGTGCAGCAAGGACACACTGGTGACAGTCAGAGGAACATCTCTTCTATCTTTCTGACAGGAATTCCATATAGGACAGACAACTCTCAGGACAGACAAGAGCCAGGGACCAAGAAAATGGGAAAGTCAATGAGAGGCAAGAGCATATCTTGATCGGGGTCATTTGCTTCTATTTAAGCTTCAATTTCATGTCAGAATCCCAAAGTTAGGCATGGAGAGCCATTGGACCTTATTTGGTTCCTCTCCTCACTGTGACTGCATTGAACAAATCTTCCTCTGCTCCCACAATTGCTCGTCTTTTTAACCGGCACACACTGAGGATTAAATAGCTTGTTCAGACTGTTGGGGTCAAGGCTTTGGCCCATAACTCCAGCAGTACATATACTTAACATATATTAAATGCATAAATTAAATCATCCCTGTTCATGCATTGTTAAAAATGACACTTATTTTGTGTATATGTGTGCGCTCGTGTGTACCACATTCATACACCACAGTGTGCTTGTGGAAGCCAGAGGACAGCTTTCAGGAGTCAGTCAGTTCTCTGTTTCAACAGGAGACTTAGGGATTGAATGCAGCTTCTCAGGCTTGTCACCCAGTATCCTTAGCTACTGAGCCTCCTCATTGGTCTCTCCTCGTCTCAATTAATCCATTTATTTAACAAACACTCATATTTGCTAATCACTGAACCTGAAAAAAAGCATATGTGTCTTCTAAAAAATGCACACTGAAATGCATCAGTTTTAGATCAGACTTTCAAGTGATGGCAAAAAAAAAAAAAAAAAAAAAAAAAAAAAAGCGAGGTGGCTGATGGGGCTTTGTGCCAAACTCGTGGAACATAGGTAATTCTGCATCTTCTATTCTGGAAAACGGGAGTCCTCACAATAAGCTGACATTACCCTGAAACTTGTCCTTTGTCAGAGTTCTGTTGCTAACATCTTGCTACGTAAAAGGAACTCTTCAAGTGCCTGTTTGCCTGTGCTGCTCGCCCAGTTTCTCAGCTCTGACCCCTGAGCAGAGTTCTGATGGCGACGTCTCTGCCGTCTCTTGTGGAACAGGCGACTGTGAGGTCTGAGCCAACTCTAAGACCGTACTTCCTAACTGTGGATTCTCGCCGACACACACATTTGCCAAATAAACATTTGAAGTGAGTGTGGACCCAAGCTTCAGTGCTGCCCTATAATTACCACGGTTGAGCTTCCTAGAGGGTTTTTTTTTTCCCTCTCTCTCTTTTCTAAAATCCATTGCTTAGTGTTTCCTCCCTACTCTGTGGGCCCGTGTCTTTTTTTTTTTTTGGTTCTTTTTTTCGGAGCTGGGGACCGAACCCAGGGCCTTGCGCTTCCTAGGTAAGTGCTCTACCACTGAGCTAAATCCCCAGCCCCTGGCCCGTGTCTTTAAATGAGTGCTTCTGGGAGGCTTCAGCATGATGACTAGGAAAGCCATCCCGCATTGGTAAATACCGAGGAGACCACACATGAAGCGGAGGTACCAAATCGCTATATCTGATCCTTGTTTAATATTACATTGAGTCCATCTCTGGTGCATTTGTGTATTGAGATGTGAGGAAACTCCAGAAGGTATTCATTTTAAATACCATGGCAACTTCGAAGAGTGGGGAAAAGACTTTTTTAAAAAACAGTATTTGTCCCCCTCCCACCCCCGAACCTGCCTTCATGAGCTGATTCTGCAAACGCAGCAGTTAAGTAAGTCATCTGAGAATAAAGTCAATCACAGAGGAAGACCAGCCCCAAGAGGGCGCTGTGTTCTGCATGAGAGGCACAAAAAAGGAAAGCGTTGGAAGGAATGCAAGACGCTAGACTGCTAGACGTTTGCAGGCTTCCAATCACTTCACATTTTCAGAGGAGCAAATCTTACTGATGGTTAGTTCCTGCCTCATGCTGACAGTTTACAAATAAGAACAGTAAGCGTCCATTTCAGGGCAGACAGCTTGGAGCCCTCTCCAGAAGCATTTTTTTTTTTTTAAAATGAGACTGACAGAGCCGCACAAGCTTTTCAGGCAGCGAAGGATGAACGCTAATGCTCCGAGAAAGCATGCTGGATGAGTGGGCTTCCGCCGGCACCCCCTTACTGTAACAGCAAATAAGGCTTTCCTACAGGCGGGCTCTTTGATTCTTGGAATTTTGCTCTTGTAAATGGAAAGTGCAGGAGAGGGTAGCCCCTGTGCGCATGCCTTGCTGTTTCTTTGATGCAACGTTTCGACTACGGATGATCATTCTCTACATTGCCCTGGGTACGCGCACGCACGTGCACGCACGCGCACACACACACGCACACACGCACGCATGCACACTCACACACACGTACACACGCATACATACAGTCAGTGGAAATGTTCATTAAAAAACCTTTCTGTACCTGAGCCAATGCTAGGGAAGACATCGTGATAGACACGCTTGACAAGAGAGCTGTGTAATGAACTCTGACCTATCTGACCTGTCCCTTAGGAACTTTGCCATCAGGAGACTATAATCTCATCCTCCAGACTTTCTCACATGTAAAACAGCGGTGGAAGCTCAAGCAACTAGAACTGTTGATGGAGCGGTAGGAAATCAAGCCCCCAGCAGGAGTGGCTCTCAGTACAGGAGCAGCAACTCACTGGGGAATAGCTATTTCAAGGGGAAGCCAAGGTTTTAGTCTGTCCATGAACTGAGCAGGGTAGAAAGGAGAAGCTGTCCACAGAAAGCTTCAAGAAGGCCAGTTTGTTACGGCCTCTGCCTCTACTCTTAGGACTTGGGGAGGATGGCTTAATCTCTTCAGCCATGTATGGAGTATGAGGGTAATAGTTGTGTGTGTGAGAGAGATGTGTGTGTGTGTGTGTGTGTGTGTGTGTGTGTGTGTGTATGTGTGTGAATCGAAGGGGATTCTAGATAATTAAATATATATTAAATATATAAATTTATTTATTTATTTATTTATTTAAATACACTGTGTTTGTGTAGGGTGTTGGACCCCCTGGAACTGGAACTACAGACAGCTGTGAGCTGCCGTGTGGGTTCTGAGATGTGAATCCAGGTCCTCTGGAAGAGCAGCCAGTGCTCTTAACCACTGAGCCCTCTCTCCAGCCCCTATAAATTCTTGTTATCATTTGTAGTTCATAATAAAGTGCTCTGATTTAATATTGCTAATAGACAGACCTGGAAAGACAGTCTTAAATGTTTGATCTAAGGTAAGAAGGAGAAACGGCAAATTTATACTGTGATGTGAAGTCCATTATAAAAAAAAGGTGACAACATATAAATGTATGAACAGCGAAAACAAATCAACAATGGTATACACCAATGCTCCGAATCCATTCATAGGTGAAAAGAAGTCTTTTAGAGGGGTCTTCTGGTTTTATTAATGGACGCTTTGTGATATTTTTTGAAGGATGGACACAATTAGATGACACTGTCAAGTGTTATTCTAATCTTACAGGTGAGGAATTTTGGGTCAGAGAAGCAAAGGAAGTTATTCAACTTTACAAAGTAAACATCAGAGCAGATGGATATCTCAGAGTTTTGCATTTGCCTATCTCTTTTTTGGAAGATAATTTTGTAATTATATTTATGTACAGAAAACGTAGTGTACATCTAACCCAGTTTAGTGGCGAGTTCTTTAGCCTTTGCCTTTTCCAGCTTGGCAATGTGAGCCACAGACTTAGGACCTAGGACGTTGCCTCCCCAGTGGCGGCGGATCCTGTTAACCTGTGTGAAGGCAACAGTGGTGCACGTCTTCCTGTGGACCAGTCGCCCCAGCCTGGCCTTTCCCTTGATGATGCAGTAGGGCACCCCCATCTTTCGACACAGGGCAGGCAGGAAAACCACCAGCTCAATGGGGTCTACATCAGGGGCAATCACCGCCAGCTGAGCCTTCTTGTTCTTCAACGAGGTGGTGACTGTATTGATTGGACTGTATTGATTGTATTGACTGTATTGGTTGGAGGACAGGTGGTCTCTTAGTTGGGACGTCCCGTTGCCAGCAGCTTTCTTCTGAGCACGGGCCAGCAGCCTCTGCTTCTTCTCCTGCTTTGTCTCTGGCCTGCACTTGTGGGCAACCTTAAGCAGCCAAATCGCTCTTTACCTGCCCAGGGCCTGGGGGAACTGGTTGATGACAGGAGGCACTTTGAGCCGCTTATAGGATGGCCATTTGTTGCTGCAGCCTGATGTAGCAGGGCCATTTGATTAAATGTGTTCGATCTCTTTTGGGCTGGATAATCTGCCCAATGCCGAAGTTCTTGGGATTTTTCTCAAAGGATTGACCACCTTTTTGGCCTCCTGTTTCTTGACAAAGGTAGGGGGCCGGGGCCACCTTCTTCTCTTTCCTTTGGGCATCTTGCTCTGCTTGCATTTGCCTGTCTTATCGCTTTCAGAGGTTTCTCTTTAGTGTCTGTCGAAAATGTGAGCTGGGAGAAAAAACAAAACAAAACAAAACAAAACAAAGCATAAACCAAAGCAAGAGCAAAAGAATAGCTTTACTGGGGCCTCAGGATAAAGAAACTGACTCACTGTAGCGGTTTCTGAGGAAGGGGAATATACTGGAGTTGAGGGCACGTTAAGGTTTCATTCAGTAAGCAAAGACTGAACAATGCTAGTATTGTTATAACAAAAGCATGTTATTCTAACCTGAAACATAGTGCAAACCCAGTAGATTAATCGGAGATGCGGATTATCTAAATGGGACTTTAAAAATAAGAGGGGCCCACACCAGTTTTCTCTCTGTTGTGTCTATCTTGTACGTCCTGTTGCTCCAGAGTTTCCGGAGTAGAAAATAAAGTTGACACTCAACTGTGCTGACTAAACACATTGTCAGAAACACATCCCCTGAAGTGATGATGAGAGAGAATTCTTACATCGTTGAGACCAAGAAGCTCCTGTTTGTTAAATGCTCTGCCCCTCACACCAGCATGACATTGTAAGTGTATTCCATTTTGACCTCTCTATGTCTTCCACTGTCTAACATTTGCTATGGACTACACTCTAAAACAAACAGCAATAGCAATGCTACTGTTACTCTAAACATTTTCAGAAAGTGTAGACTCACGCAGCTATCGATAAAGGAACATTCAGTTCTTGGCATGATGGTTTCCTTGTGCATACGGATTGTTCACCACCTAACATTAGGATCTGAGCCACTGGAACGAAACTCAAAGTGCAACAGGCAAGTGCTTTGGTGAGAAGATCACACTTCTAGGAGAACTTCAGTAGACAGACTGGGCCAATTCTGGAAAGGCTGTGCAAGAATGTTAGTTGTAATAAAAATGACATCCAGGCTAGAAATTAATGAAATGTTTAATAGCAAGATGTGGCTTATACCTTGACAATTCAAAATACCCTCACTGAAAAGAAGCTGTAAAAGATTATTCATGGCAATGGCAGGAGAGACAGCTTGTAATGCAGTGCAGTTATTAAATGAGTCTTTAGAAAACAGAAACTGTATTTTAAACTTGTCATTTTCAGAGTGCAAAAACATCATTTTGACTTACATTCTTGTTTAACATATGTATTCCCATCAACTTTGGCTGTGAAAGAAAGATTTTTTTCCTTCACTTCTCTCTCTCTCTCTCTCTCTCTCTCTCTCTCTCTCTCTGTTTATTTCTTTCCCTGTTATTCCTTCTCTTCCCTCTCCTTTTCCTCTACCCCTTCTTTATTGTGAAAATCTGCTCCAAATCTTAGGAATCCCCCCCCTAATGTGAGACTACCACTAACCAGAGAGTAGACTGATGAAGTCAGTTTTCAGAGAAAGTCTAATCCTCTTCTGTGTTCTTGGAGCATATGAGCATAAGATTAAGTTGTTGCAGTTATGAAACACAGAAAGTAATGTTCTCTAGCCAAATACAATGGTTTGTACCAGAATCCCCTTTTAACTCCAGAGTTCTGAGTATTTTCTTACTATTGAGCTTAGAGAGATACCGTAATAGGGTGAGGAACTTTAAAAACATTCTTGACATTCCTTCCTTAAATCTTATACACTAGAACAAAATTGTCCAAAAGAGCATTTCAGTATTGCTAGGTATAATTTTGCATTTGTACAGTTTGATTTATGGTGACCATAAGATAGAAGCGGCCATCACACATTTAAAATGCAGGCAGTAAGAATGAAGAATTAAGGGCTGGAGAGATGGCTCAGTGGTTAAGAGCACTGACTGTTCTTCCTGAGGTCCTGAGTTCAAATCCCAGCAACCACATGGTGGCTTACAACCATCTGTAATGAGATCTGATGCCCTCTTCTGGTGCATCTGAAGGCAGCTACAGTGTACTCATATACAATAAAAAAAAATCTTAAAAAAAAAAAATTAAAAAAAAAAAAGAATGAAGAATTAAATTTCTAATTTTATTTAATGAAATTTCAGTAGTGACACGTGGTCAGTTAGCAGTTGGGTGTTAACGCTTCTGGACTCTACCTTGGACCCTTCCAGTTAAAGCACTTTAGAAAGGCTACTTACATAGTTATTCACTTATCATTGTAAGAAAGTTACTAGCTGTTGTCTGCCACTCTTGGAACTATGATCTATTGACCCAGTTTTCAGCAAAACCTCCTGACATCATGGCAGAAGTAAGTGTTTTTCTCAGTCCTAAATCACACATATTTACCTTGCAAACATCTACTTAGGCAGAAAAAGACTAAGTTTTGCTCACCTAGCCATCTTGCTGATGGATACATGGTTTTAGGGCAGGGACCTTGAAAGCTAGCAGATTTTGCTCTTGACTAAAAGTTAGAAAAACCCTTGACTCTGTCAGTCCTGTTCTTGCCAAAAGGAGGTTTAGTTTGTTAACTTTTTCCTATAGGGCGACCACTCTTGATGTTGAGAGGAATCCGGACACCTCATGGTTGAGTCACCAACTTCCTCCCTAGACCTCACTCTGGTTTCTACCACAAAAAGCCTCAGCTCAGCGGTACCTATTTTCTGGGACTCACTCTGAATCTACAGGAGCACTGCCTTTTCTTTCTTTTCCTTAAGCTTCCTTAGACATTTTTCCTAATTACTCTCTGTGGCCCATTATTTTTTTTTCATTCTTCAAAATAATCCAAACGAGAGCCTGGAGCCGCTGGCTCAGCGGAAGCTTTGTGTGACTGTGGGCTTCCATTGCCCTGTCTCTGGAGTCACGTCTCACCTAGGGAGGGAGGGGGGGGAGGGGAGGGGAGGGAGGAGGGAGGGAGGGGGAGGGGGGAGAGAGGGAGGAGGAAGAAAGGGAGGTAGGTAGGGAGGGAGGCAGGGAGGGAGGAGAGAGGGGGGGGAGGGGGAGGCAGAGAGAGGAGGGAGGGAGGTAGGGAGGGAGGGGAGGGAGGCAGGGGAGGGAGGAGGAAAGAGAGAGAGGGGGGAAGAGAGAGGGGGAGGGAAAGAGGGAGGAGGGACGGAGGTAGGGAGGGAGGGAGGGGGAGGAGGGAAGAGAGAGAGAGAGAGGGGGAGAGAGAGGGGGGGAGAGAGCCTTGGTTAAAGCCTTCCCATTTCCTTATGATGTGAGACTGCACTCTCAAGCGTACTTGGTTCTCTTCAGTTTTAGCCCTTCCCCACCATGGGCTTTGAATACCTCCAGGAACTTTCTTTAGTCTAAAGAGAAACCATCCAAGCTTCTCTTCCTGGGAAGATGAGGACTAGTTGATTCTTACAGAGAGAAGAATGGAGTTCTGAGAAAACATTAACTGGTGATTCTGTATAACGTTTCTTTTCTGTCTCTAGAGAAGGAAAAGATTTCCCTACTTGCCAGATTTCACGGAAAAACACATAAACAAACTTCCGTAGTTCTTCCACCTCACTTCTGTGGGGCACGCCCATCCAAGGCACGGGATCAGCCAGTTCAAGTAATCCAAGATCTACAAGAGTCAATCTCCATCTTCCGCAGAGACCCAGATCACAAAGAATTCAATGGCAACTGCTCCAAGACTTTCTTTTCTTAGAAAACATGATCCCGTTAATCTCCATAAAGTTTTAAGAAAATAAAAGATCTAAACTTGAGGGTGGGGTCACGTTACTTACATCATTCATCTCGCCATTTAAAACAAATAATAAAGGAACACTTTACACATATCCTAAACTCTGCTTTACCCAATGACAAAGAACAAGAAAATAATATGGCCACTGGTGTCAAAAGATAGTAAAATCTAGCTGGGAACCTATGGATATCTGTGTCATATATGTTAATATTCTGAGCAATATAAAACTGTCTTTAGAAGCTACAGTTCGTATCAGTAAGTGAAGCCCAGCTATGCAGTGTCCAAGGGTCTTGAGCAATGCTATTTGTGTTGTTTAGTGTTATAGGTGTTGTTAGGGTCCCAGGCTGGGTGCCAGTAGTCCTAATGAGCTAGACCTCATCACTTGTTTTCAGTAGATTAGCTAAAAGGGCAAGCAGTTGTGAAAGCCAGAGAACTGAGTTTTTTCAATGTGGCTACATTGGGAAGCAGAACAAAGAAGACTAGTAACACTCATCCCAACCCCAAGTCCATCTTTAGGGTCTTGACATGAGGTTTATGTTTAAATAGAAGGTAGGAGGAATGCTTGACTTCTGGTCAAGATGCAGTCTCTCCCATCATAATGGCCCCAGTTTCTTCTTTGAAAGGTGATATGCCGAATTGTTGGAATACCTAATATCCTTCTGGGAGACAACTTCCTCTTTGGACTGGCCCCAGCTTTAAGTCTCTTCCTTTCTCTAGCACGAGATTCCTAGAGTAGTCCTATCATTTCAATAACCTTACCAGAGGTCCAAGTACCTCTTAGATTATGTTCACTCCTGCCTGGTGATTCTGTTGGGACTCTGAATTGTACTTGTAACAAAGGAGCAATGGTGTAAGAATATATTGGTTCAAATGTGGCAATTGCCACATAACAGTTCTATGAGCACAGGGCATTATTGAGTTCCTCTGAAGCTTCTATTTCTTTATGCATAAAATGGAGAAAACACTTGCCTGTTATGGGCGGTGTTAAAACTAAAGTCAGTATATGAACAGGAATAAGCACTGTGCCTGCCTGTAGCACACGGTCAGTGGATGCTAGATTGATAGCCATCGAGAAGGGGGTATTTGCTGTTAAAACAAAACAGACAGACGAGCAAAGGCTCCACACTGTATCATCAAAGCTCGGTTCTGCTTCAAACATGCGGCAAGGCAGCAACTTTCCCAGTTACAGTTTGGACTTTTCTACCTTTTCAGTGACATTTCTGACAATTTATTTTCTACCAGGATAAAAGATGCTGAGGCTGAGGTGTTTGCGGGCAAATCGTGGGATGACGTCACCGACTCCACTTCGCTGATAAACAGAGGGAACCGAGAGATAAACTAACAGAGTGCTGAGAGTTCAAGGGTCAGCCACTATCTCACAGAAGCCAAGACCAAAGACAGGATGGAGACATAAAACGAGAGTGTGGGGAGAGTCGAATGCTTTCTAGAAGTGACGCTGAAGCAAAACATAAGCCCCTGTGGTACCACGGTGGGTGGCGCTTCTCCCTGGGTGCGCCATTCACCTGTGAGGTGAAGCAGCTACTGGGGAGGACATTTGTCTTAACCACGTTTCGCTTGTCACAGGACTTGCTCCTTCATGGAGATGTGATGCTATTTGAACTCTTCACATCGGCTGTGTTAGCACTGGAGGTCACTGTTGCCCCATGCAGACAGGCATTAGGTATGCAGCTTCCCCAGAGGAAGAGTCCAAACTGTAACTGGGGAAGTTACTACTTTGCCCCATGTTGAAGCAGAACCGAGCTTTGATGATACAGTGTGGAGCCTTTGCGCATCTGTCTGTCTTATTTTTAACAACAAATACTCCCTTCTTGATGGCTATCAATCTAGCGTCCACTGACCGTGTGCTACAGGCAGGCACAGTGCTTATTCCTGTTCACGTACTGACTTTAGTTTTAACACTGCCCATAACAGACAAGTGTTTTCTCCATTTTACGCACAAAGAAATGAAAGCTTCAAAGAAACTCAATAAAGCCAGGTGATCACAAAACTGTTACACGGCAATTCGATTGCCACATTTGAACCAATATATTCTTATTCCATTGTTTGCTTTGTGCAAATCAAGTTCACTCCTTAAAAGACAGATCATGACGTACCTTGTCAGAAACACACATTACTCCCAAACCAATCTAACCTTGCTATAGCTATTTCCAGATTCAACGTCAAATTGGTTGTTAAGACTAGGGCAATTCCAGGTAACCTCTTAGGCACGGAATTGTATAGTTTAATCTTATACTCAAATTACCAGCAATGTTTCCTTGTGCAATTCTGTTCTTCTTATACATGTTATAAGACAACCAGACAAAATCTGAAACCTCCCCCAAAACCAATAACTGAATCAGAATAAATAACACCACCATCTCATGAAGAATTCCAGAAGCGTTTCTTAGATGAACCCCAATATTAACTATGGTTGCTGCTGCTCCCCTCAATTCGTAATCAAGAAGAATTCCTAACGGAATTTGCATTGGTTCTGAATGTGATCTTTCCAACGGCCACTGGCCATGGGCAAGCCCAGCAGATCACGCATATTAAGGCAATTACAGACACAACTGGAGCATTTGCAGGATGGGGCATTGTAATAGGTCGAGCTTATTATTTCCGAGGTCACAGTTGTGTCCTGTCATAGTGGCTGCCCATCCACGGCAGGAAAAGACTAATCGCTCCGAGGAGGAAAGTCATCCCGTCCTGTGAGTTTACGAAGGATGGCAATTGTCCTTGTGTAAAGTCAGAGACAGAGGGGCACACTTCGCTTTTATGATTTCCTCATGCTAATGTTGTGGTTTCTTCAGCGGGGGCTGGCAAACTGATAAGTGTAATTGCTATAATCACAGGATGCATAGGATGTAAATGTTTGCAGGGCAATTAAAAACTATTTGCCTCCCTACATTAAAATAAACGACACGTCTGAACTGCCAGCAAATGGAGATTAGGGGGGAAAAATGCACGGAGAAGCATGTTAAGTGGCAAAGGATGAAATGATTTATTGAGCATTCATTTTGTGGTGAGACGAGAACGCAGAGGGAAAGAGCAAAATATTGTGGATCGGGAGAAATATATCATCAGATAACTAAAAATAACTCTCCTAGCGGTACCCTGGGGGTGGGGGGTCCAGTGTGCACACTGTGTGGCATTGTCAGTCCTACCAAGCTGGTACATTGGGGACTGCTCACTGCCAAGCTCCTATTGAATTGAGTCAGGGTCTTCCTTCATTCGTTAAGTGCTTGGAAGTCGGTGGTCAGAGTAAAGCATATAGTTTCTCTGTGATGATAAATGTATGCTTTTCAGTTATCCCTTTCACGAGTGAGCACTTCCGGTTGTTCACTCTGCTTTCCAAGCGACAGCCTGCTTTATTTAGGCTCACACAGTAACAAAGTTTGAAAAGAAATGCTTTTAAATATTAAAAATTTAAGTTTAGTGTCTTACAAGTCTTGGCTAATTTTAGTGTTTCAAAAGCACAGTATCAGTTATATTCTTTTTTTTATTGGATTTTTTTATTTACATTTCAAATGTTATCCCTTTCCTGGTTTCCTGCCCATAAGCCCCCATCTCATCCCCCCTCCCTCTTCTATGAGGGCGTTTTCCCCGCCCAACCACCCACCCCTTCCTGTCTCCCTGCCCTGACATTCCCCTACACTGGGGGGCGGGGTCCATCATTGACAGGACCAAGGGCTTCTCCTCCCATTGGTGCCCAACAAGGCCATCCCCTGCTACATATGCAGCTGGAGCCATGGGTCTGTCCATGTATTGTCTTTGGGTGGTGGTTTAGTCCCTGGGAGCTCTGGCTGATTGGTGTTGTTGTTCTTATGGGATTGCAAACTCCTTCAGCTCCTTTAATCCTGTCTCTAAGTCCTTCATTGGGGACTCCATTCTCAGTTCAATGGTTGGCTGCAAGCATTCACCTCTGTACTTGTCATTCTCTGGCAGAGCCTCTCAGGAGACAGCTATATCAGGCTCCTGTCAGCATGCACTTCTTGGCATCAGTTACTCTTTATTCAAAACCTCTCAATGACTGAACAAAGTGCTGAAGGCCCCCACAAGCCCATGGCCTGACCTCCAGGCCCCTCTCACACTCCTGTCCAATGGAGGAAAAGCCACAGCTACTCTGTTAAGAGAATCAATCAAAAGTACAGAGGCACATGTTTGTCAACATAATATCAAAAACCTAGGTTCTGCCTCAGAAAATTGGACATAGAACTACCTGAGGACCCAGTTATACCACTCCTGGGCATATACTCAAAAGATGCTCAAACATACAACAAGGACACATGTTCCACTATGTTCATAGCAGCCTTATTTATAATAGCCAGAAGCTGGAAAGAGCCCAGATGTCCTTCAACAGAGGCATGGATACAGAAAATATGGTACATCTACACAATGGAGAACTACTCAGCTATCAAAAACAATGACTTCATGAAATTCATAGGCAAATGGATTGAACTAGAAAATATTCTGAGTGAGGTAACCCAGCCACAAAAGAACATACATGGTATGTACTCACTGATAAGTAGATATTAGCCCTAAAGCTTGAATTACCCAAGATACAATCCATAGATGACATGAAGCTCAAGAAGGATGACCAAAGTACGGATGCTTCAGTCCTTCTTAAAAGGGGGAACAAAAATATTCATAGGAGGAGATATGGAGAAAAGTTTGTAGCAGAGACTGAAGGAAAGGCCATTCAGAACCTGCCCCACCTGGGGATCCAGCCCATATACACACAGCCACCAAACCCAGACAATATTGATGATACCAAGAAGTGCATGCTGACAGGAGCTTGACAGAGCTGTCTCCTGAGAGGCTCTACCAGAGCATGACAAATACAGAGGTGAATGCTTGCAGCAAACCATTGAACTGAGAAAGAGGTCCTGAATGGAGGAGTTAGAGAAAGGATTGAAGGAGCTGAGGGGTTTGCAGCCCCATAAGAACAACAATACCAACCAACCAGAGCTCCCTGGGAATAAACCACCATCCAAAGACTACACATGGACAGACCCATGGCTCCAGCTGCATATGTAGCAGAGGATGGCCTTGTTGGGCACCAATGAGGGGAGAAGCCCTTGGTCCTACCAAGGCTGGACACCTCCCACCCCACCCCCCAGTGTAGGGGAATGTCAGGGCAGGGAGACAGGAAGGGGTGGGTGGTTGGGTGGGGGAACACCCTCATAGAAGAAGGGGGATGGGGGATGGGATAGGGAGATTATGGATGGGAAACCGGGAAAGGGGTTAACATTTGAAATGTAAATAAAAAAATCCAATAAAAAGATGAAGATTGAAAAAAAAAACCCCTAGGTTCTGGAAATAGCACATAACAAAAACCTTCATTTATAATGAATTGTCTAGGATAACCCCTGTGAAATGTTGAAAGTACGGCCCATTATTTTGTTCAATAACCCGCTTATTCCTAAGGTGGGAGGTATTAAAAAGCCTGTGCTTAAATTCTGCAATTATGTTCACTGATGGTCCCATTATAGGAGGCACAGCAGATGTGACAAAAGGACCAATTTGATTGATACTGCCTTCCTCATTTTCATGGGATATAGAGTGGATTTTGCCCAAGTTAAAGGTGCATGAGCTGTATCTGCACAGCTCTACCCCAGTGTCAGGCACATTATTTCCTTTAATATTTTCAACAATTTCATGAGAGAGCACCATATATATATATATATATATATATATCCATATGTATAATCTGCATGTATGATTTCTTTTCTATGTCTCTGTCTCTCTTCTTTCTCTCTGATTGCACGAGACGCACATGCACATGCCGTGGTGTACTCGTGGTAGTCAGAGGATAATCTGAGCTGTAGGTCAGTCCTCCCCGTCCATCTTGTTTGAGACAGGATCTCTTCAATTGCTTCTGTGTGTGCCAGCCTGGCTGGTCTGTGAGAGTCTGGGGATTCCAGGCCTTGGTCTTCTGTCTTTTCACAGGAGACCTAAGACTGCTGCTGTTGGGCTTGAACTCGGGTTCTGATGTTTCATGGCAAATGCTTTGCTTACTGGGCTGGCTCCCCATCCCTAATCCACATACTCCAAGAGAAGACACCCGAATGATGACGTTTAGCGAGGCAGGCATTTCAGACTAATATGCCTTCGGTTTCTAAAGAGAAAAGGTCAGAGATATTATTTTAGACATGCGATTTCTGATTAAAAATTAGCAAGTGGCGTGATTGCTGTAAATAGCACAATGAGGTTATGAATATTTACATGAGAATATTGCAAAATATTACTTTAAAAAAACCACTTCTGTGGAAAAGCAAAGAAATAAGCAGTAAACTCATAACAGAAGGGATTCTCTTGCCTAGAGACCTAATATGAAATAATTCACAAAAATGCCATGCCCATTCAAGATTGTCCACGTGGGTCTTTCTGTTGTTTGCACGTGCTCATACCTTTTAGAACAATCTCAATCTTAATTTGTTATGTAATGTTCCAGTCTTCTAGAGTGTTCTGATTCCACTGACTTTGGTCTTTTTCTGCATGGTAATCTTCACACGCATTTTCTAGGCTGATTCTTAGCTGATACATTTTTTTTGTCCTGCTTGGTTTAGTTTTAATGAATGCTCTGGAATCCCTCTTCTTTGGAAATCTTATCTAAAGGGATGTTGGGATTGAGGCTTTTAGACACTCAGGCTTAGAGAAGCCACACCTTTGTCCAGCACTTAGCGACTCCAGGAATTTTGTGTTTTGGGATTCAGACGGATGCTGACTACCGAAATGGAAATTAAGCTGAAGAAGTATGAGAAATTAAGGCAGGGTCTAAGATGGAAATATTTATAGCCCATTTATTTTCAAATTGTGCAACTGGTCTCTAGAACCAAACATTTTAAAAGCATGACCTACAATTGACTCTGAAATTCTTAATTTGATGAAACTCTCTTTAGTGATTCTGAATCAGGACTGCTCTAGGCAAGCATTCTACCACTGACTGCAGGTCCTGCTCTGATGCTACTGTTCTATATGGGTATCATGTGAGTCGTGCGACTTAAAGTTTGTAAAAATTAGTTGTTTTTTAAAAATGGATTTTCTTGTTTCATGCAAGGAGCTATTTTATAGTGTGTTAAGTCAGAGCTCAGATGCTAATGAGACTAGTTAAATATTTCTTTCTAGACATGTAAAGTTCTAATTCCACTGGACTAAATTTGTTAATTTTTTGGACTATTGAGACAGAATGTATTGAGTTTAGCATGTACATGCCGATTCTTTTGTATCTGACCATCTAAAGAACTTTTACATTGTAAATAATTCTTTGTGTAAGACAAAGGATGTGTACATTCAATTATTATTATTATTATTATTATTATTATTATTATTATTATTATTATTATTATTAGCTTTGTTTATATGTTTGAGACACAATTTCATGTATCCCATTCTGACCTTTAGGTTTCTGAGTTGCCAAGATGACTTTGAATTTATGATGTATCTGTTTCTACTTCCTGAGTACTGGACCAATGAGTACATCACCGTGTGAAGTCTACGTGTTCTGGGCAAGCATTCTACCAACTGAATCCCATACCATGCTTCTTGATTTCTGTTCTTCAGTGTGGATCTTTATTTTCAAATGATTCATTGCCAGACATTTGTTTTCATATTAAAATGGAAGATTGCCAATGTTTGTTTTAACCATAAAATAACTTTTTATTCAAATAATTTCACTTAAAATACAAGATATCTTATGTAAGCGTCACTATAATCTGACAGTTCCCTAACAACATGGATGTCGCATTTACGTGTCTTACTCAATACGAACTAGTCCCACATGCTACCTGATTGAAGGGAAAGGTAACATTCCCAGAACACTATAATCATAATAAATAATAATTTTCCGCAGTTTCAAAATTTAAATTTATAGTAATTAAAATGGAATCAGATCAATTTACTTTGGTCTTTCAGCTCCCCAGTAACATCAAGTGCTTAACAACTGTTCATGGTTAATGTTCCAACATTGAGTAGCGCAGGCCAAGATAAAAATACAAATACAAAATACATATTTTAGTATGTCCCCGGGGAAGAGCTTACTCTTCACTTTCACAGCCCATGACATGGACTCCCAAGACTCGAAGTTGGTATTTTGATGGGACCAGCGCCCAGAGCTGTAGTCTCCTGCCTTTCTGCCTTAAAGGTCCCTACCCTTGGAGCAATTCGCTTTGTTGTGCCTCATCCTTACATTTCCCCCAGAATCCCCAGGAAAAAGTGATTCAGGACTTGACCTCTGAATGTAGTGCATGGGTGTCTGGAATTCATCTGTTCATGTAGGCCTAGAGGAATTTAGAGTTTTAGACAAAGCTTTGTCTTTCGTCATGCAAACAACTCTTGGCAACAGTAGGGTTAAATGAAAGCCAAGCTTTATGTCCATCTCTAGCAAGTAATTGGGGAAGGTCCAGTGAACCCCAGAGCAAGGGTAATGAGGAGCTGGGTACCTACGAAGGAAGGAGGGGGTGCAGTTTCCTTTTGTGTCTTCTTGCTTAGAAAGTTCATGGGGCCAGAAGTTAGGCAAAAACAATACTCAGAAATCCCAGCCAAGTGTCATCTCATTACAGCTCTGTCACAAGCATTTCTAAAACCCATCCTTTCAATCTAACACTGACTTCCACTGTCATGTATTTCTTTTTCTATCTTATAATGGGCTCTCTAGGGAAAGGATAGAGTCATATAGACAAGCACTCTCACACACCCTCCACACCCCAGGTCTTAGCTGGTAGAACTGTTGTGTCCTTATGAGAAAGATACTATTAATCACAATGACAAAATTGTGAAACTATATAAAAGGCATTAGCTGAATAAGAGGTATGTTCAACTTAAAAGCATCCCATGCGGCCACCCGCCCTTCTCAAAAATTTTAACCCAGAATTTCTCCTGTCTGAAGGAAATACAGGGGCAAAGAGTGGAGCAGGGACTGAAGGAAAGGCCATCCAGAGACTGCCCCACCTGGGGATCCATCTCACATGCAGACACCAAACCCAGACACTATTGCTGATGCCAAGAAGTGCTTGCTGACAGGAGCCTGATACAGCTGTCTCCTGAGAGGCCCTTGGACTGATCACAGGTACCCCAATGGAGGAGTTAGGGGAAGGACTGAAGGAGCTGAAGGGGGGCATCAATGGGAGGAGTGGCCCTTGGTCCTGTGACGGCTCAATGCCCCAGTGTACAGGAATGGTTAGGCAGGAGTGGGTGGGTGGCAGAGCATCTTCATAGAAGCAGGGTAAGGATGGATGGGATAGGGGATTTGTGGAGAAGAAACTGGGAAGGGGGATAATATTTGAAATCTAAATAAATAAAGTAACCAGTAAAGGAAATCCATGCCATAATTTAAAAAAGAAGCATCCCTTACCTCAGAAGAGAGGTGGTTCTGTTCCCACTTGGCATTCACTTGTTTAAGCATAGGAGCCAGACAATAGAGCTATCTGACCCAGTGCTTTTCACCTAGTCATCTGCTAAGAAACTGTAGGGATCAAAAATGGATTCTCCTAGCCCATGCTTCTTATGTTCAAGCCAAAAACGTTTAAATTTGGAATTGATGTCTATATGCAGGTGAGGGCAGGCACAAGACAAGGCAAGGACTGTGACGGGGCAGTGAAAAAGAAAGGAGACAGAGGAAGAAGAAGGAGGAAGAAGAACCAAGATGGAGAAAGAGAAGGACTACCCAGATCCACGTGGCCTTAAATGAAAATCTTATAAGAAATAGATTATTACAGGACAATTTGTTTTAACTAGGTAGGCAATTTATATCAATATCAATTGGTTCTGAGTTTATCGTGTGAATGTTTTGTGGGGTGAGAATTTACTGATATAAATTACAAGCTCTTAGAGTTTTGATTCTACAGGGATGCTGGGAAGGTGAGCAGAGTTCACCGCAGAGAGCCACGGGAAAGATGGCCGCCGATGGGCCTAGCTTTGGAGACGGAGAGACTGCTGCTGGGGCAGAGAGTGGGGCCAACGTGGGGCTAGCCACGGAGGCAGAGAGATCACTGGGGACAGAGAGTATTAGGAAGTAGTGTGGTGTGGTGCCTGGTGCCCCCGCTTCATTTTCTAATATTTACCGCAATATAAATTATTATTTTTTAGATTAATTTTATGTATGTATTGTGTCAACATGTATGTTCCTGTCTGGTGCCAGAGGAGGTAAGAAGTCTGGAATCCCCCGGGACTGGAGTTAGAGGTGGCTCTGAAGCACTGCATGCGTGCTGAAAACCAGAGCAACAATTACTCTTCACTGTGGAGCCAACTTTCCTGCCCCAAACTTTAGACTTTTAACTTTAGCGTTCATCTCCTAAACTGTTTCAATCTTATCCCTAGTTATCGATCTGTTTAACGGCTTTAGCTCATTTGGCTTAATTGTGGTATATCACATGAATCTGGAAATTAATCCATTTCTTTCTGGTTTTCCAATTTATTAGAATAAATACTTTAAGTTGTGTCATAATTATCTGAATTTCATTACGATCTCCTATAATGTGTCTATCTTCAAACCTAATTTTGTTAAATTGGAGTTTCTCTTTCTGTAGGTTAATCTGGTTAATGATTTGTCAATCTTAATTTTTTCAAAAGGCTAACTGTGTTATTGATCTTTTTGTATTACTTATTATATTATCATTGTGTTCTCTGCCTTAGCTACTCTTCTATTGCTGTGAAGATACACCATGACCAAGGACTCATGAAAGAAAGCGTTGGATTGGAGGCTTGCTTACAGCTTTGGAGGGTTAGTTCATTTCATGGTGGGAAGCAGACAGGTAAGGTGTTAAAGAAGCAGCTGAGAGTTTTATGGAGAGAGAAGTGGTGGGTACTGGACCTGGCATAGGCTTTTTAAATCCGGAAGCCCACTCCCAGTGACACCTCCTCCAGCAAGGCCACGCCTCCTAATCCTTCTAATCCTTGGAAAACACTTGCACTACCTCATGACTAGGTTTCAAATATGTGAGCCTATGGGGGCCTGTCTCATCCAAACCACCACATTTCTTTCTTTTTCTTTTATTGGATTTTTAAAATTTACATTTTAAATGTTATCCCCTTCCCCAGTTTCCCCTCCAGAAACCTGCTATCCCAACCCCCATCTCTGCTTCTGTGAGGGTGCTCCCCTACCCACCCACCCACTCCCTCCCACCCTGACATTCCTCTACACTGGGGCATCTAGCCTTGACAGGACCAGGGCTTCTCCTCTCACTGATTCCCGACAAGGCCATCCTCTGCTACATATGCAGATGGAGCCATAGGTCTATCACTGTGTACTTTTGGGATGAAACCACCACATTTCTACTCATTAATTTCTACTCTGTTCTTTAATTTTTAAATACTTATTTACCTGACTTTATGTTTGTGAATATTTTACGTGTACTCATGGAGTTACAGATGATCATGAGGCACCATGGGTGCTTTGGAAACTAAACCCAGGTCCTTTGCAAAACTGGACGTGCTTTTAACAATGGCGTTATTTCTCCATCCCTTTTCCTTCATCTGAATTATTTCTTCTCATCTATGTATTTTCAGTTTGGCTTGTTCTATCCCTTCTAAGACCCTGAAGTGTATCATTAAGTCATTTGTTTTAGATATCTATGATTTTTTAAAAAATTTATTCTTGGTTTAATTTTATGTGTATGCATCTGGACCTGAGTGTGTCTATATGCACCATGTACATCCAGAAGCCCAATGAGATCAGACGTCCAGTCAGAGCTCCTGGAACTGGAGTTACAAGTGGTGGTGAGCCACCTTATGAAGAGCAAGGAATCGAATCTAGGTCCTCTACAAGAACAATATGCACCCTAACCGAGTCACTGATCTAGCCTCTATCTGCTTGCTTGCTTTCTGTCTGTCTTTCTTTTCTTTTCTTTCCTTCTCTTTCTTTCTTTCAGATATATTTTTATTGGATATTTTTTATTTACATTTCAAATGTTATTTCATTTCCCAGTTTCCTGACCATAAGCCCCTATACCATCCCCCTCCCCTTCTTCTATGAGGGTGTTCCCCTCCCAACCACCTTCCCTTCCCACCTCTCCACCCTGACATTCCCCTACACTGGGGTGGGGTGGGGTTCCAGCCTTGGCAGGACCAAGGGCTTCTCCTCCCATTGGTGCCCAACAAGGCCGTCCTCTGCTACATATGCAACTGGAGCCACGAGTCAGTCCATGCGTACTCTTTGGGTGGTGGTTTAGTCCCTGGGAGCTCTGGTTGGTTGGTATCATTCTTATGGGGTTGCAAACCCCTTCAGCTCCTTCAATCCTTTCTCTAATTCCTCCGATGGAGACCCTGTTCTCAGTTCAACGGTTGGCTGCTAGCATTCACCTCTGTATTTGTTAGGCTCTGGCTGAGCCTCTCAGGAGACAGCTATATCAGGCTCCTGTCAGCATGCACTTCTTGGCATCAGCAATATTGTGTAGTTTTGGTGGCTGCTGGTTTCTTAATGTAGAGTGGAGCCATAAGCATCCCTCTTAGAATTACTTTCATTGTATCTTATAGGTTTTGGTATGCTGCATTTTCATTTTCATCCAGTTCTGGGATTTAGATCAAATTCATTCTGGATTTCTTTTTTTTTTTTTTTTTCTATTTTGTTTTATTTTAATCCCTTAGAAGCCTGTTTGTTTTCTGAAGACAGAAAAAGGAGGGGAGATGGAGAGGAACTGGGAAGAGTAGAGGAAGGGGAATATAATTTTTATGTGGGCAAAGAAATTTATTTTCAATTAAAAGTACATATACAACCAGTGTTGAGCACCAGTGGCTATGAAGACACCAAACCTTGAGAGACACTGATGTAATTGGACTTCTAGAAATTACCATTTGCCAGTTGTATCCATGGATAAGTCACTTAATTTTCTTCTTTAGGTCTTTTTTTTTTTTTTTTATTAACTTGAGTATTTCTTATATACATTTCGAGTGTTATTCCCTTTCCGGTTTCTGGGCAAACATCCCCCTCCCCTCCCCTTCCTTATGGGTGTTCCCTCCCAACCCTCCCCCATTGCTGCCCTCTCCCCAACAGTCTAGTTCACTGGGGTTCAGTCTTAGCAGGACCGGGCTTCCCTTCCACTGGTGCTCTTACTAGGATATTCATTGCAACCTCGAGGTCAGAGTCCAGGGTCAGTCCATGTATAGTCTTTGGGTAGTGGCTTAGTCCCTGGAAGCTCTGGTTGGTTGGCATTGCTGTACATATGGGGTCTCAGGCTCCTTCAAGCTCTTCCAGTTCTTTCTCTGATTCCTTCAACAGGGGTCCTGTTCTCAGTTCAGTGGTTTCCTGCTGGCATCGCCTCTGTATTTGCTGTATTCTGGCTGTGTCTCTCAGGGCGATCTGCATTCACATTTTGATCATCCGTCTTGAGTTTCATTTGTTCTAGGCATCTAGGGTAATTCAAGCATTTGGGCTAATAGCCACTTATCAATGAGTACATACCATGTATGTCTTTCTGTGATTAGGTTAGCTCACTCAGGATGATAGTTTCCAGTTCAACCATTTGCCCTCAATTTCACAAAGTCATTGTTTTTGATAGCTGAGTAATATTCCATTGTGTAGATGTACCACATTTTCTGTATCCATTCCTCTGTTGAAGGGCATCTGGGTTCTTTCCAGCTTCTGGCTATTATAAATAAGGCTGCGATGAACATAGTGGAGCACGTGTCTTTTTTATATGTTGGGGCATCTTTTGGGTATATGCCCAGGAGAGGTATAGCTGGATCCTCAGGCAGTTCAATGTCCAATTTTCTGAGGAACCTCCCTGATTTCCAGAATGGTTGTATCAGTCTGCAACCCCACCAACAATGGAGGAGTGTTCCCCTTTCTCCACATCCTCGCCAGCATTTGCTGTCACCTGAGTTTTTGATCTTAGCCATTCTCACTGGTGTGAGGTGAAATCTCAGGGTTGTTTTGATTTGCATTTCCCTTATGACTAACGATGTTGAACATTTCTTTAGGTGTTTCTCAGCCATTCGGCATTCCTCAGCTGTGAATTCTCTGTTTAGCTCTGAACCCCATTTTTTAATAGGGTTATTTGCCTCCCTCGGTCTAACTTCTTCAGTTCTTTGTATATTTTGGATATAAGCCCTCTATCTGTTGTAGGATTGGTAAAGATCTTTTCCCAATCTGTTGGTTGCCGTTTTGTCCTAACCACAGTGTCCTTTGCCTTACAGAAGCTTTGCAGTTTTATGAGATCCCATTTGTCGATTCTTGATCTTAGAGCATAAGCCATGGGTGTTTTGTTCAGGAAATTTTTTCCAGTGCCCATGTGTTCCAAATGCTTCCCTAGTTTTTCTTCTATTAGTTTGAGTGTATCTGGTTTGATGTGGAGGTCCTTAATCCACTTGGACTTAAGCTTTGTACAGGGTGATAAGCATGGATCGATCTGCATTCTTCTACATGTTGACCTCCAGTTGAACCAGCACCATTTGCTGAAAATGCTATCTTTTTTTCCATTGGATGGTTTTGGCTCCTTTGTCAAAAATCAAGTGCCCATAGGTGTGTGGGTTCATTTCTGGGTCTTCAATTCTGTTCCATTGGTCTATCTGTCTGTCTCTGTACCAATACCATGCAGTTTTTTATCACTATTGCTCTGTAATACTGCTTGAGATCTGGGATAGTGATTCCCCTGAAGTCCTTTTATTGTTGAGGATAGTTTTAGCTATCCTGGGTTTTTGTTATTCAGATGAATTTGCAAATTGTTCTGTCTAACTCTTTGAAGAATTGGATTGGTATTTTGATGGGGATTGCATTGAATCTGTAGATCGCTTTTTGGTAAAATGGCCATTTTTACTATATTAATCCTGCCAATCCATGAGCATGGGAGATCTTTCCATCTTCTGAGATCTTCTTCAATTTCTTTCTTCAGAGTCTTGAAGTTCTTATTGTACAGATCTTTCCCTTGCTTGGTTAAAGTCACACCGAGGTACTTTATATTATTTGGATCTATTATGAAGGGTGTCATTTCCCTAATTTCTTTCTCGCCTGTTTCTCTTTTTGTGTAGAGGAAGGCTACTGATTTATTTGAGTTAATTTTATACCCAGCCACTTTGCTGAAGTTGTTTATCAGCTTTAGTAGTTCTCTGGTGGAACTTTTGGGATCTTAAATATACTATCATATCATCTGCAAATAGTGATATTTTGACTTCTTCTTTTCGATCTGTATCCCTTGACCTCCTTTTGTTGTCTGATTGCTCTGGCTAGAACTTCAAGAACTATATTGAATAAGTAGGGAGAGAGTGGGCAGCCTTGTCTAGTCCCTGATTTTTAGTGGGATTGCTTCAAGTTTCTCTCCATTTAGTTTAATGTTAGCAACTGGTTTGCTGTATATGCTTTTACTATGTTTAGGTATGGGCCTTGAATTCCTATTCTTTCCAGGACTTTTATCATGAAGGGGTGTTGAATTTTGTCAAATGCTTTCTCAGCATCTAATGAAATGATCATGTGGTTTTGTTCTTTCAGTTTGTTTATATAATGGATCACGTTGATGGTTTTCCGTATATTAAACCATCCCTGCATGCCTGGGATGAAGCCTACTTGATCATGGTGAATGATTGTTTTGATGTGCTCTTGGATTCGGTTTGCCAGAATTTTATTGAGTATTTTGCATCGATATTCATAAGGGAAATTGGTCTGAAGTTCTCTTTCTTTGTTGGGTCTTTGTGTGGTTTAGGTATAAGAGTAATTGTGGCTTCATAGAAGGAATTGGTAGTGCTCCATCTGTTTCAATTTTGTGGAATAGTTTGGATAATATTGGTATGAGGTCTTCTATGAAGGTCTGATAGAATTCTGCACTAAACCCGTCTGGACCTGGGCTCTTTTTGGTTGGGAGACCTTTAATGACTTCTTCTATTTCCTTAGGAGTTATGGGGTTGTTTAACTGGTTTATCTGTTTCTGATTTAACTTCGGTACCTGGTATCTGTCTAGGAAATTGTCCATTTCCTGCAGATTTTCAAGTTTTGTTGAATATAGGCTTTTATAGTAAGATCTGATGATTTTTTGAATTTCCTCTGAATCTGTAGTTATGTCTCCTTTTCATTTCTGATTTTGTTAATTTGGACACACTCTCTGTGTCCTCTCGTTAGTCTGGCTAAGGGTTTATCTATCTTGTTGATTTTCTCAAAAAGAACCAACTTTTGGTTCTGTTGATTCTTTCTATGGTCCTTTTGTTTCTACTTGGTTGATTTGGCTCTGAGTTTGATTATTTCCTGCCTTCTACTCCTCCTGGTTGTATTTGCTTCTTTTTGTTCTAGAGCTTTTAGGTGTGCTGTCAAGCTGCTGACATATGCTCTTTCCTGTTTCTTTCTGCAGGCACTCAGCGCTATGAGTTTTCCTCTTAGCACAGCTTTCATTGTGTCCCATAAGTTTGGGTATGTTGTATCTTCATTTTCATTAAATTCTAAAAAGTCTTTAATTTCTTTCTTTATTTCTTCCTTGACCAGGTTATCATTGAGTAGAGCATTGTTCAATTTCCACGTATATGTGGGCATTCTTCCCTTATTGTTATTGAAGACCAGCTTTAGGCCGTGGTGGTCCGATAGCACGCATGGGATTATTTCTATCTTTCTGTACCTGTTGAGGCCCATTTTTTGACCAATTATATGGTCAATTTTGGAGAAAGTACCATGAGGAGCTGAGAAGAAGGTATATCCTTTTGCTTTAGGATAGAATGTTCTATAAATATCTGTTAAGTCCATTTGGCTCATGACTTCTCTTAGTCTGTCTACGTCTCTGTTTAATTTCTGTTTCCATGATCTGTCCATTGATGAGAGTGGGGTGTTGAAATCTCCTACTATTATTGTGTGAGGTGTAATGTGTGTTTTGAGCTTTAGTAAGGTTTCTTTTACGTATGTAGGTGCCCTTGTATTTGGGGCATAGATATTTAGGATTGAGAGTTCATCTTGGTGGATTTTTCCTTTGATGAATATGAAGTGTCCTTCCTTATCTTTTTTGATGACTTTTAGTTGAAAATTGATTTTATCTGATATTAGAATGGCTACTCCAGCTTGCTTCTTCTGACCATTTGCTTGGAAAGTTGTTTTCCAGCCTTTCACTCTGAGGTAGTGTCTGTCTTTGTCTCTGAGGTGCGTTTCCTGTAGGCAGCAGAATGCAGGGTCCTCGTTGCGTATCCAGTTTGTTAATCTATGTCTTTTTATTGGGGAGTTGAGGCCATTGATGTTGAGAGATATTAAGGAATAGTGATTATTGCTTCCTGTTGTATTCATATTTGGATGTGAGGTTATGTTTGTGTGCTTTTCTTCTCTTTGTTTTGTTGCCAAGGCGCTTAGTTTCTTGCTTCTTCTAGGGTATAGCTTGCCTCCTTATGTTGGGCTTTACCATTTATTATCCTTTGTAGTGCTGGATTTGTAGAAAGATATTGTGTAAATTTGGTTTTGTCATGGAATATCTTGGTTTCTCCATCTATGTTGATTGAGAGTTTTGCAGGATACAGTAACCTGGTCTGGCATTTGTGTTCTCTTAGGGTCTGTATGACATCAGTCCAGGATCTTCTGGCCTTCATAGTTTCTGGCGAAAAGTCTGGTGTGATTCTGATAGGTCTGCCTTTATATGTTACTTGACCTTTTTCCCTTACTGCTTTTAATATTCTTTCTTTATTTTGTGCGTTTGGTGTTTTGACTATTATGTGTTGGGAGGTGTTTCTTTTCTGGTCCAATCTATTTGGAGTTCTTGTAGGCTTCTTGTATGCCTATGGGTATCTCTTTTTTTAGGTTAGGGAAGTTTTCTTCTATGATTTTGTTGAAGATATTTACTGGTCCTTTGAGCTGGGAGTCTTCACTCTCTTCTATACCTATTATCCTTAGGTTTGATCTTCTCATTGAGTCCTGGATTTCCTGTATGTTTTGGACCAGTAGCTTTTTCCGCTTTACATTATCTTTGACAGTTGAGTCAATGATTTCTATGGAATCTTCTGCTCCTGAGATTCTCTCTTCCATCTCTTGTATTCTGTTGGTGAAGCTTGTATCTACAGCTCCTTGTCTCTTCTTTTGGTTTTCTATATCCAGGGTTGTTTCCATGTGTTCTTTCTTGATTGCTTCTATTTCCATTTTTTAATTCCTTCAACTGTTTGATTGTGTTTTCCTGGAATTCTTTCAGGGATTTTTGTGACTCCTCTCTGTAGGCTTCTACTTGTTTGTTTATGTTTTCCTGTATTTCTCTAAGGGAGTTCTTCATGTCTTTCTTGAAGTCCTCCAACATCATGATCAAATATGATTTTGAAACTAGATCTTGCTTTTCTGGTGTGTTTGGATATTCCGTGTTTGCTTTGGTGGGAGAATTGGGCTCCGATGATGCCATGTAGTCTTGGTTTCTGTTGCTTGGGTTCCTGCGCTTGCCTCTCGCCATCAGATTATCTCTAGTGTTACTTTGTTCTGCTATTTCTGACAGTGGCTAGACTGTCTTATAAGCCTGTGTTTCAGGAGTGCTGTAGACCTGTTTTCCTGTTTTCTTTCAGCCAGTTATGGGGACAGAGTGTTCTGCTTTCGGGCGCGTAGTTTTTCTTCTCTACAGGTCTTCAGCTGTTCCTGTGAGCCTGTGTCTTGAGTTCACCAGGCAAGTCGTTTATAGCAGAAAAGTTTGTCTTACCTGTGGTCCCCAGGCTCAAGTTTGCTCGAGGGGTGTTGCCTATGAGCTCTCCACGGCCTCAGCAGCCAGGAAGATCTGCGCCGCCCCTTCCGGGAGGTTCCGTGCACCAGGGTTCCAGATAGCTTTTGTTTTCCTCTGGGGTCAGTACTGTGTGCAGCGTGCAGTCTCTTCTGGTTTCCCAGGCGTGTCCGCCTCTCTGAAGGTTTAGCTCTCCCTCCCACGGGATTTGGGTGCAGAGAACTGTTTATCTGTTCAGTCACCCAATAGCTCGTATGCCGTCTTCGGATCTGCTGCTCTTGGGCCCTCCTCTACGGGTACCCAGAGGCCGTATACAGTTTCCTCCTGGGCCAGGGATGTGGGCAGGGGTGGGCAGCGTTGGTGGTCTCCTCCGCTCTGCTGCCTCAGGAGTGCCCGCCCGACCAGGCGGCGAGAACTCCCCTCCAGGGGGCCTGGGAGCAGAGAGCTGCTGAAGGCAGGGATCCTCCGCTCTCATTCTGGATTTCTTTCATGACTCAATCCCCATTTCATAGAATGGTTCTCAAGCCCTGTTAATTTGAAAATGTTCTACATTTTTTTGTGCTGTTGGCTTCTGTTGATTCTATTGTGGTCAGATATGGTAGAATACAAACATATATTAATTTTATTTTCTTATATTTTTAAGACTATTTGAATATTATTTCATAACCTATTTTAAAGAGAAGTTTTTTTAAAAATTTATTTTTATTCTTTAATCTTTTTACAATCCAGATATTGTCCCCCTCCTGGTCTGCCCCCAACCGCTTCCCATCCTATACCTCCCCCAACTCCCTCTCCAAGAGGATATCCCCACCCCCCCCCATCTTACCAGGCCTTCCCAGTTGCTGGGCCTCAATCGCTCAAGGGTTAGGTACACCTTCTCAGACCGAGTCCAGACCCGAAGTCCTCTGCTGTTTATGTGTCTGGGGTCTCATATCAGCTGGTGTATGCTGCCTGGTTGGTGGCTCAGTGTCTGAGAGATCTCGGGGGTCCAGGTCAGTTGAGACTGCTGGTCCTCCTACAGGGTAGCCTCCTTCTCAGCTTCTTCCAGCTTTTCCCTAATTCAACCACAGGGGTCCCAGCTTCTGTCCATTGGTTGGGTGTTAAGCATCTGCATCTGGCTCTGTCAGCTGTTTCTTGCCTCTCAGAGGGCAGCCATGCTAGGCTCCTGTCTGTAAGCACTCCACAGATAGCCTCATTAGCAGTGTAAGGGCCCCGGGCCTCCCCTTGAGCTAGATTCCAATTTGGCCTTGTCACTGGACTTCCTTTCTCTCATGCTCTTCTCCATTTTGGTTTCTGCAGTTCCTTTGAACAGGAACAATTTTGGGTCAGAGCTTTTGACTGTGCAATGACAACCCCATCTCTCCACTTGATATCCTAGCCTTCCCTCCACTGGGGGCTGACTCTGCAAGTTCTCCCACCCCACTGTAGAGCACTTCATCTAAAGCCCCTCCCTTCGAGTCCTGAGAGTCTCTCACTTCCTAGGTCTCCAGTAAGTACATCCTAGAGGGTCCCCTCTCCATCTCTCAAGCTTGACTTTGCATCCTTTCTTCTAGCCCTCAGAGCTCCAGTCCTGTTCCCCTCAATACCTGACCATGTTCCCCCCTTTCTCCTCCCCATCCCTTCTCTCACCCAGTTCCTTCCCTCCCTCTACCCCCGTCTGACTGCTTTCTTCTCCCTCCCAAGTGAGACTGAGGCATCCTCACTTGGGTCCTTTGGCTTGTTAGCCTTCTTGAGTCCTGTGGGTCGTGCCCTGGGTATTCTGTACCTTTTTGGCTAATATCCACTTATTAGTGATGCGTGTCCTTTTGAGTCTGAGTTACCTCACCCAGGATAACATTTTCTAGTTCCATCCATTTGCCTGCAAAACTCATGATGTCCTCGTTCTTAATAGCTGAGTAGTATTCCGCTGTGGAGTGAACCACATTTTCTGTATCCATTCTTCTGTTGTGGGACATCTGGGTTGTTTCTAGCTTCTGGCTATCACAAATAAGGCCGCTATGGACATAGTGGAACAGGTGCCCCTGTGGCATGGTGGGCATCTTTTGGGTATATGCCCAAGAGTGGTATTGCTGGGTCTTTAAGTAGGTCTATTTTCAGTTTTCTGAGGAGCCTCCAGATTAAGAGAATGTGTTTATACAGGATTTGGTTAATCTACTCTACAGCTGTCTGAATCTGTGATGTCCTTTAACACAAAGGTTTCTGGAAAATTTGCTGTTGCTGTCGTGAAGATGACCTGCATGGGTATCTATAAGAGAGGGGTCTTGAAGATATTCAGTGTTATTGTGTCAACTTTAATTTGTGTCTTTCTATCAGTAGTGTTTATTTTATAAAATTATGTTTAGTTCTGTTAGTTTTAGACTCATAATGTCTTCTTGATAGATTATTTTCTTAGTAAGTATGAAGTGATCCTTAACTGTTGTGTCTAATATTTCTTGAAGTCTACTTTGTCAGGTATGAGAAGAGTTGATTTCTCACTTCATTGGCTTAGAACACTGTCTTCCAGTCCGCCATACCAAGGCTGTACTTGGCTTGAGATGAGGTATATTTCTCGGAGATGGCAAACAGATTCTGCTCTTTAAATCTAATCTGCTAGTCTCCCTTTTCATTGGGAAATTTAGATTTTTAACTTTTAAAGTTACTTTATTTGCTGTTTTGATTCAAAGTCTCCTTATGTAGGGTTGGTCATCCTAGAACTTGGTATGTAGACCACACTGACTTCAAATCAGAGATTCTCTCATTTCTGCCTCCTGAGTGCTGGGAATGAACACATGTGCCATATCCTTGACTCAAAATAATTTTGTAGGTGTTTAATTCTTTACATTCTGTAGTGTTCCACAAGTTCCTATTTTTCATTTGTTTACCTACTGTTTGAACATAGTTTGTTCTTTTCCATAGCTTCCTGGATTTGTTTATTTTTCTCTTCATTACAAAGGATCCCTTCAACTATGTACTGTGGTGCTGGCTTAGTCACAATTTCCTTTACTTTGCTTCACAGTGGAAAGTTTTTTCCCCCTTCAATTATGACAATTTTACCTCATACAGCTTTCAAGAAGCTTTGTTCTCTCTGTTTAGAGTTTTAACTATAATATGATATTGGATTGTCTTTTTGGTCCTTTTCCGTCTTGTTGGTTGGTGTTCTGAACACATCTTTAATGTGGACAGTCCTGTCTTTCATTACTTTTGAATTTTCTGCTATTTCTTTATTTAATATACTGCTCAGATCTTTATCCTGACATTATATTATACTCCATCATTCACAAATTTTGTCCTCTTATGATGGTTTCCATAGGAATGCTACGGTTTGTTCATATGTCTTACAATTTGTGTTTGTTGGTATCTGAATATTCTAATCTGTCCTGTCTGAATTCCTAATATTCTGTCTTACACTTGAACCATTAAATCAGTGATTGTCTTAGGGTTTCACTGCTGTGCACAGACACCGTGACCAAGGCAAGTTTTATAAAGGACAACATTTAATTAGGGCTGGCTTACAGGTTAGAGGTTCAATCCATTATCACCAAGGCAGATGCACAGCAGCCTCCAGACAGGCGTGGTGCAGGAGGAGCTGAAAGTTCTACATCTTCCCCACACCCTGATAGCTCACACCCACAGTGACACACCTACCCCAACAAGGCCACACCTACTTCAACAGGGTCACACCTTCTAATAGTACCACTCCCGAAGTGGAGCATATACAAACCATCACAGGGATTCCATTAAGTTTTTTTTTTTTTTTTGAGCTTTTTTTATTTCTAAAGTTTTGGTTAGTAATTTTTCCTCATTGTGATGGCTTGGTTGTGAAATATCCCCCACAGGGATTTGAACACTAAACCCCCAGTTGTTGATGCTGGTTGAATAGCTTATGAAACCCTTAGTGGGTGGAGCCTTGTTGGAGGAAGTTTGTCACTGAGAGTGGGCTTTAAGGTTTTACACTCCTACTTCCCACTGTTTCTGCTTCCGTGTGTGGATGAATATGTGACCAGTCAGCTTCCTGTTCTTGCCACCTGCAGGTTGAGACTCTTTCCCGACTGTTATGGATCCTGTCACTCTGGAACTGTAAGGTAATTTATTGCTATTATCTCTTGTGAGAAATAAACTCAGGTCTTGAACTTAGACCAGCAGTTTCTTTGAATGTGTATTTCTTCCTTGTAGGAGCACAGCACTATTGGAGTTTAAAGAGAGAAAGTGAAGTATAGAAAGACTCAAGGATTACTATTTTGGGGATATTATTCTCTCACATATTTATCTACAAATAAAGATAATATGTGATTCCCCTTTAATCTACCTTCTTTCACACAAATATCGTCACATTGAAGATCGTTCATTTATTTAACAATCTCCTTGAAGTAATTTTCAATACTTTATGAGCCACGGCATAAAGTAAGTTCACTGAGAAACAGTGCTAAGTGGTTACAAGAATCTTGTTTATTGCATTGTAGTTCTAATATTAAATTTGTGGATAAGTTAACAACATTCTCATAGATCAGCTTTCACACTATTAACTTTACAATGTAATCCTATTTATGAACTGGTGAGATATACGTTAGCGATGGATTATTTTTTTAATACAAAATGGCACTAATGTGTTTTACTCCTACAATTTCACTTTTAGAACTTGTCCCATTATTTCTCAGCACTTCAGCTAAGATCAGGAGCAATCTCTGTTCTTGTCAGTTTAAAATTCTTCCCGTGTTATAACTTCAAAATTGGCCTTTATAAAATTGTAAATAACGCTCATATTTACATTTTATAAACTTAAAATTATAAACACATGCTTGCACATGTGTTTTAATGTGTTCACATACATTAAAAAATAACAGGTATTTGGTGATTTTTCTCCTGTAGCAAATTCCTTCATGTAGAATTTTTTGGAATTCAAATGACTAAGATGTGCAAACACCAATGGAATCAATGTAAAAAAAAAACTAGACTGTAGTTTAGACATTAATTGTACATTTGACCATTATTTTCTATAATATTTTTATTGTGTATTGAGCTAGCTAAATAAAATTGTCATGAATAAAAAATGAAATGAGAATATTGTGGACTTTCAATTAACTTAATAGCTTTCACTCATGCTATTGTGTGTCTTGGTTAACTCACAGACCATTTCTTGGGGCATACAATATTCCTTTATGTATCAACTTCACAAATATCTAGCTGTATTCAGTTTTAATAGTTTCCAAAGCCTTTGGAATTTTCTTTCGAATAGTGTTTGTGAATGGCACGTAACTGCCTATTATGGGAGTGAACTTTGACTAATCTGAAAAAAGCTGAAAATCTGAATCACCTGTATTGACAATAATAAAAAAGAAATAAGAATCCAATCATCCCTTAAATGGCACTGAGTTTATAAAGATCAAGACGAGCAGGGAGGTTTTTTTAATGCAACAACCGCTGAGCTGACATTTCCAGGAATACGTGTCCTGTTGTTCATGAAGCTATCAGAGCTTTAGAGGCCACAGAGATGGTTTGATGGTGAGGAGGATTTCCTCCTCTTTCAGAGGACCCTAGTTCAGACCCAGAGCCCACATTCACATGGCTCAGACCATATAAATGCAGCTACAGGAGGATCCATTGCCTCTGGACTCTGTGGACACCTGCCGTCATACATAGCTTAAAATAGCAAGAATAAAAACTAGGGAAGTCCCAATAAATTCAAGTAGAGTTTTAAGAATTAACCTGATGATGTACATCAAACTTAAGGAAAACTCAACACGTCACATTGCATAAACTTCTTCAGTCATTTTTCCAGAATTTTTTTTTTTTTTTTTTGGTTCTTTTTTTTCCGGAGCTGGGGACCGAACCCAGGGCCTTGCGCTTCCTAGGTAAGCGCTCTACCGCTGAGCTAAATCCCCAGCCCGAATTTTTTTTTAACAGAAAAATCTCCCTTGAACATCTTACAAAACAGCTCACCTCAGTATTAAATACACATTCTCTCCAGCCATCAGTGGGGGAACTGGGTGGGTTGGAGGGAGGCGAGGAAAAGATGAGCGACCGCAAGAAATACTATTTGCTTTGTATTAATGCTATTAAGCACAAAAGAAAAAGAAAGGACTGAGAAGATAACTTGGGGTTGGCTCTAAACTGAATGTCCGTCTGGCTGTGGCTTCCCTTCTTCATTTTTAGTTTTTATTCTTAGAACAGCACCTTGCCAGCATTTCTTAATATAGTCACAGAGTAAGAAATTTTCATGGTCTCATTTTTGCACCTACTATCTCTCATTCCCAGGTAAGTGGTTTTAAAAATAATGTATTCTGTGCATTTGCGGGTTCTACGCCTCACTCACTGGCTCGTTGGTGTATCCCGTGCATTTTCCTGTGGTTAGCCACTTAACCCTGAAGCCACTTTTTACCTCATGATTCATGCCGTCCTACTCATGACAGCAGGCCTTGGAGGGATTGTTCTTGCTGTTGTCGAACGTGTAATTATCTTCTTATAATTTCTGTTTTTGTCCCTCACCCTGCAGACCCTGGTTTCTTGCCAACTATGAAAAGAAGAGTCCAGGACTAGTATAAAAGTTACATCTGCAATATAGGGTAAAAGTAGGCGTAGCCGGAAATCCAAGTGTTAGCTTGTTTGGTTCTTCCCGTAAGTCTCAGGTATCACACAAAGGTGGCAAGACAGAGCATTTCACTCTCTATTTTGTGATCACCCCTTGACTTTTTCCATAGTTAAAAATCATCAGAAGTATTCACATCCGTGTAAATTTGTCATTTCAGTATTGTCAGTTACTATTTATCTATTAATGTGCACACACACACACACACACACACACACAAACACACACACTTTTATTTTTATTCTTGGTACCATGAAACATATAAAAGCAATAAAGGGTGAGGATCTTGGTAAAAGTGTTATAGCCAAGAGCATGGGCCTAGGCAGAGGATTATGGTATCTAGTCTTAAAGAAAAGGTTTGTTCAGATGTCTTCTGGGAGAATTACATTTGCTTAGCACCCAGACAGTGCCTTTAACATGAAAGCTCGTATAGATGTAGCTAGCTGCTGCTATGCCATCACAAAGCTGTCTCTTGGCAAAGGCAGAGACACCCAGAAATGCTTGAGAGCATTTTTTGAGAGCAATGCTTGCTAAAGAAATATTTTGTGATTTTGGATTAGACTTTAGTCAAAGAAATCAACAGCTGGGATATATGGGAGCACCATGCGGAAAGTAATTTATCTGGAGAAACCATTGACAAAAATGGAATTATTGGTGTGACAGATCATGGACTCAGGTTATAGAAAATGAAACTGAAAAAAAGAATGTTGGGTATTTGTTAAGTTTTGTGTAACTGTGGGCTTTTCTCCCTCTGCCCCAGTTTCAGAAATAATGATTATCAGACTTATTACTGATGAATAAATGCCTGGCCATAAGCTTTGGCTCGTTCCTGATAGCTTGTTACTCAATTATCTCATTTAAACTAGTCTAAGTTCTGCTACATGGCTTGTTACCTCTCCTCAGAGGATAATTTCTTCCCACACTTGATTCTTTTTTTTCTTTTTTCCCTACACTCAAACTTTAATTAACTAGGCAGCAAGGTCAGAGAAGCTACAGGGTTAGAAGAGAGGCAAACTCATGTCTATTATAGTGGTTTTCTGACATTCCTATGAAATAATTGTCTAAGTCCAAAGATAATGGAAAATTCGGAGCTGGCATAGCTGTCCAGAAATTTCATGTAATATGCCCTTAACTCCAAAAGTTGAAAATTACAACCTTCAAGAGTACATTCTATTTATACACTTGAATAATTTTATTTATCAAGGGATAATTTATAGGAAAATTAGTCTTGAACTATGTAAGACTTGAATTAGGCAAGGAATGTAAGCTTGTATTCACTATAGCTACTCACGACAATCTCCTCTTTGGCTCGGGAGCCAAACACAAGGCCATTCCAGGAGTGCCCACACTTGATTCTATCCCAGAGTTCCTCTCTCCCTACCAGAACTCCCATCTCCTATTTCCTGCCTCAGCTAATAGGCCATCAGTTTTTATTGACAAGTGATTCTTCCATACGGTACACAAGGGATTCTTTCTCCAATTTTGTATATTTACTAACTCAGATTAATCTCTTGAATAAAGAACCAGAAACTCTAAAAAGTGGAGATGAATGTTTTTCCCTTTCTAAAACCCATTAGTCTAGAACACACTGCAATCAATCTGAGTATTTATGTCTGAACTAATTCCAATAATTAGACTATCATAGACCACTTGTCTTAAAAAAGAAAATTGATGCTCTGATGTGGAAGGAAAAATAAAAAAGAAACCGAGGTGCCTAGAATTCATGGATATGTCTGGGTTATCACCTTGTCAGAAGCTGGAACACATACAAGATCTGCAACAGTTGGGCCTGTGCCCACTTTCCAAGGCTTGTTTCTTTCTAATGTCCTACTCTTTTAAAAGATACTATTATTCTATCTTGAAGGGGCTTGAGACCCCATATGAACAACAATGCCAACCAACCAGAGCTTCCAGGGACTAAGACTATACATGGACTGACCCTGGACTCTAACTTCATAGGTAGCAATGAATATTCTAGTAAGAGCACTAGTGGAAGGGGAAGCCCTTGGTCCTGCCAAGACTGAACCCCCAGTGAACGTGATTGTTGGGGAGAGGGCAGTAATGGGGGGAGGATGGGGATGGGAACACCCATATAGAAGGGGAGGGAGAGGGGTTAGGGGGATGTTGGCCCGGAAACCAGGAAAGGGAATAACAATCGAAATGAAAATAAGAAATAATCAAGTTAATAAAGATGAAAAAAAAGTAGAAATTATTGATCTTTTACATTTTGTTTACGAATCAATTTCATAGCCAAGTGGCTCTCAGAATCTGGAGGCCCTAACTTCAATCTCTTAAACAAAATGTCCCAATGAAAACAAGAAGGAGGGCCAGCAGAATGGATCGATCCTTTGGCCAAGAGATGGAAGAAAGGGGTGTAGGGTACAAGGAGCGGTGCAAGGACTCTGAGAGGGACTCGCAGCATTTGAGAATCTCAAGGTAAATAGGAAGACCCATGAAAGCAATTAGGAAGGAGGGAATATTAAAAAAAAAAAACCAGGAAAGACTTACTAACAAGTTAGGGCCTCCACCCTCTCAGGGGGGAAGGGCAGATGGGATTGGAGGGGTAACTATGTGAGGGGGCAGTGAGAGGACAGGGGGCAGCAATCAGGACGTTGGGAGGATAAATAAGGGGAAAAATTGAAGCTAGGTATGAAAGTGTATCTCAAACATATCAGAGATGATTGGAAACACTTTCAAAATCTCCAAAGAACCTCTTGACCCCTAAAGATGATATTCCATAATCAGACAAAATCGGACAGACTTTTAAAAAGAATCTAAAAGAAAGCACATGTAAATTAGAGGTTGCCAAAAGTTAAACTCAGCCAAAGAACTTGCTTTGGTTACACAACTGCTGTCTTGTGCTTCCCTTTACTAAATGCTGGAAGATATTGTGGGGCACGGCTCCTTCTTTTCCTGTACACATTGGAGGGACATTTAAAGATTTCCTGGGGAAAAGAGGACAACTTCTTCTAACCTATATTTTATGTTATATTGTAGACTTGACTGGTAATTTTAATTACTGATCATGGGCCCTGACTGATAGTTTGTTTTTAGATGACAGAGTCCCTTAGGATTACCCATGGCAACTGTCATATTCCTTATATCTGACGGGTGAGAAATGACCCGTCAAGGGACTTTAATTCTTATGGTGCAGTTGTAAGTGCTGTGAGAGTGCAGGCCGTAAATACTGAAGTTGACAAAAGAACAAAGCTGGGTTTGCTGCAGTTGGGTCTGAGAGATATCTTCACCGCTCTCCAAATTCTCCAGTCTGTTCCGACTATTGTAAGTTACTTCTCTCGTGCTTAGTTTTTAATGGAGGGGTGCTGCTTCCAAACATTTGAATAAGGACACTATTATATACATATTACGGTAAATACACATTATATAGTATTATATACATTATTGTATATAGTATACACTATATTATGTATTCATATATTACACACAAGTATTTAGACATTATCTTTCTTTTTTGGTTTTCTTACAGTTATAGAATTATTAACTTAAAGTTGGAAAAGAAGATGATGATATCCTAGCCTTTTCATACGTTCCTTATATACTTCCCTTGTTTAATATATGGCTCTGTGGATAATCTTTGTCCTGTCTTATCTCTGTCTACCTTTTGGATTTTTACTATTTTTAGACAGGCTCTGCTGTAGGTTGCAAGATAGGCAGGGGTGTTCACTGCCTCCCTTTTTAGAGGAGGACTGAGGGTTTTGTTTGTTTGTTTGTTTTTAAGTTTTCTAACAGCACACAAAAAGTTTCTTTCTGTTTTCACTGTTGCTGATTTATATCTTCCCCTCTTCTTTATTGTTTGCCATTTTTTATTTCTTTCATTCTGTCTTCTTCTAATTACTAATACTAATTTCTCATCATACACTGCTTTCTCCCCTTCCATTCCTACCCTTGGTAAGTAATTTCTTACTATACACTGTATTATCCTTGTTTATTTATTTCTCATAAAGTTATTGGGCTCAAAGGGGCAACTGTTAAAATTGGCTAATAGTATTTTTCCATAACAGACCTACTCATCAGCAGTGGTTGCTTCCACAGTTAGGACTTGCAGACTGGTGCTGACTTGTGTGCCTGGTGTCCTGATCATGTATGTGGCCTGAGAGTCGAATTACTGAGCTATACCACCAGTTCAGAAACTATACCTTAATGCTACTGTATCTCAGTTTCAGCTGAATATTGTAAATATTTCAGGTAAATAATATGAAAAAAATTATCCAATGACATAATTCCAAATTCATAATTTTCATATCTATGTATAGGAATATATAAGAAACACAAACTCTGCCCAAAATTGCCAATTCCATAGTGATGGACTCCAATTAAAGTGCAGTCTTCGAAATCCCAGATAGTGAGTTAAAATGATTTTAACAATGTGTAGTAAACAAATATAGGAAAATCAAATAACATAGAGAATCATATCTGACCACCATGCCTTAGAACTGGATATCAGCAACAAAGAAATGGCTGCAAATAGATAAAAATCATGAACGCTAAACAACACAACTCAATTCTGTCTGAAAATTGAGTCAACATCAAAAGGAAATTAAAAACTTTTTAGAATTGAATAAAAATGAAAGTACAACATTCCAATATCTATGGGACACAATGAAGGCAGTTCTAAGAGGAAAGTTCATAGCACCAAGTACTTACATAAAAAAACATGGTGAAATCTTATATAAATAACTTAGTGATATCCTTGAAAGCGTCAGATAAAAAGGAAGAAACAATTCTAAAAAGAATTTATGGGAGAAATAATCAAAATAGAGTGAATAAAATGGAAATTTGGCTCTTTGAAGAAAATTAGCAAGACTGACAAACGTTAAGTCAAGTTAACCAAAGGAAAAGAGACAGGATCCAAATGAATGAACCTAGAGAGGAAAAGGAGACATTACAACAGACACTAAGGAAATTAAAAGACTTTAAAGGATATATTTTTTATTTTATTTTTAAATCGGTATTGTACTAAACTAGAAAATCTGAAAGAAATGGCTGACTTGTTATATATGTAACCAACAAAAGGTTAAAAAAGTAAACAATTAATCTGACTCTTAACCCTCAGTGAAATGGAGGCAATGACCAGCTGCCCCCGCCCCCCAAAGCCCAGGACTAGACAGATTCAGCATATAAGTTTATTGACTTTCAAAAATAATTAAAACTAATATTCTTTAAATTATTCTGCAAAGTACAAACTAAAAGAAGACGTTCAATTCTTTTTATAAAGATGGTATTGCCTTGATATTAAAAACCAAAGGCTCAAACAAAAAATAAAGAATAGATTAATATCCCTTATGATCATAGATTCAAAAATTCTCAACAAGATATTTGTAAACCAAATTCAAGCACATATGGAAAAGATTTTTTACAATGAATAAGTTGGCTTCATGCCATAAATGCAGGGCTGTTTCAACATGAATTAATATGTGTGATCTACCACACAAGAGACAGAAAGCACATGAGGATCTCTTCAGATACAGAAAAAGTCTTTGGGGAAATCCAATATCTCTTCACGATAAACGTCTCTCCTGGAGAGGCTAGGGATACATGGAACTTACCTCAATATAACAAAGGCATTATACAATAAACCCAGAGCCAATATCAACCTAAATGGACAGAAACTCAAAGCATTTCACTAAAACCAGGACCAGAACAAGGGTATCCATTTCCTCTGTACTTATTCAAAATAATATGCAGTAAGACCACTGAAGGAGATAATTTGCAGCTGGCATGATATTATATATAAAACACATAAATGATTCCACTGGGAAATGTTCCTGCTGATAAATGCCTTTAACCAAGTAGCAGGATACAAATTTTAAAATGAGAAATCACTAGCCTCCCTATGTACAAAAGACAAATGTACTGAGAAAGAAGTCAGAGAACAATATCTTTTGTACTAATAATAATACCCCCAAAATATTTTAGGGTAACTGTAACCAAGTAAGTGAAATATTTTTAATAAAATCTTAAAGGCATAAAAAAAAAAAAGAAATTGAAAAAGATACCAGAAAATGGAAAGACCTTCTTGGTTGGTAGGCTTAGTATTGTGAAAATGGCCATTCTATCAGACCTCATGCATTCCCAATTAAAATTTCAACACAATCCTTTACAGCAACTGAACAATAATCTTAAATTTCATATGAATGTTGGGCTGGAGAGATGGCTCGGCAGTTAAGAGCACTGTCCGCTCTTCCAGAGGTCCTGAGTTCAAATCCCAGCAACCACATGGTGGCTCACAGTCATCTGTAATGGATCTGATGCCTTCTTCTGGTGTGCCTGAAGTGTCTACAGTGTTCTCACAGGCATAAAATAAAAAAAAAATTTAAAAATTCACATGAATGTACAAAACAATGTATAGCTAAAATAACCCTGGAGCTAGTACTGTTCTAAAATTTGTTGTACTACAGATCCATAGTAATAAAAACACCATGGTTCTGGAATAAAAACAGACATATTGAACAATGGAATAAAATTGTAGACCTGGATATATATATACTCGGTATGCCTACAAACATCTATTTTTGCCAAAGAATCCAGAAATGAACACCAAAAAAAAAAAAAAAAAAAAAAAAAAATCTTCAACAAATGTTGCTGGTCAGACTCAATGGCTGCATGTAGAAAAAAGAAAATGCATTCATCACACTGCATAAATATCAACTCCAAATGGATCAAGGGCCTCAACATAAGACTTAATACCCTGAATCCAATAGAATAGAAAATAGGAAATTCACTTGCACTTACGGGTACAAGAAAGGACTTTCTCTACAGGATCCCAATGGCAAAGACATTAAGACCCACAATTAACAAATGGGACCCAATGAAACTAAAAAAAGCCTCTGTATAGCAGATAATAGATCATATCAGAAAGAGGAAAAAACTCTACAAAATGGGCTTTTTTAAAAAACCAATTATACAACTGATAGAGGGTTTAGTATATACAATATATAAAGAAGTAAAAAGCAAAATAACAAACCAATAAAATAAACCAAACCAAACAAAACCCCAAAATGCTGAACATCTGTTGTGGATTACCTTGGTGCTGTTTGTGTTTTGATGCTA
This sequence comes from Rattus rattus, assembly GCF_011064425.1. Classification (NCBI taxonomy): domain Eukaryota; kingdom Metazoa; phylum Chordata; class Mammalia; order Rodentia; family Muridae; genus Rattus; species Rattus rattus. Next base: position 30,438,755 of record NC_046155.1, read on the forward strand.
ATCCTGCCCCCTCAACTCCCAACCCCCGAAGAGTCACAGATCATGTATTCAGGTGACTGCATGTGAATCTGCTTCCCATTTTAACTGATCAAATAAAGGCTAGAGCCTGTGATTGGGCAGTGGATAGGAAAGGCAGGGCTGGAAGTTTTAGAGAAGGAAGAAAGGGAAGACGAGATGGAGGGGAGAAGAGTAGCAGTGCACCTCGTAGCTGGGGAATAGAGTTGTGTAGTGGTAGATTTGCCCAATCTAGGCATGCAGCTTATATAAATATTATACCTGACTTGTGTGTTCTTTTCACAGTCATATTGGCGTTGGAGATTTACTGATACAAATCTGGCTGGTATTAAACATTAAGACTGTCTGGTGTTTTCCATTTGCAACGATTTAGGTAGGCAAGAGAGAAGGTGAAATCGTGGAGCAGTCAGAGGCGGCCTGAGGACCAGCCACAGCGGGTGGACGGCCTGTGGAACGGTAGCTCCAGGTATTCTCCGGGTTTGGGCGGATTAACAAGCCAGATGCGTGAACCAGGGCCAGAAGGTATCAGGCGAGGAGGAACCTGTGGCTACTGATTCTAGAGCCTGGCCAGAGTTAACGTGGATTTTTAAAATTACATGCAACAAACATGAAGGAAATAACTCAGTTAAAAATGGGGAATAAAACTAAAGAGAGGGCTCTCAAGAAACGAAGCATAAATGGCTAAGAAGCACACAAAAAATGCTCAACTTCGTTAGCAACCAAGGACATGCAAATTAGAACTATGTGAGATTTCATCTTATTCATAATGCTCAAGATCAATAAAACATCTGACAGAAGACACTGGTGAGGACGTAGGGAAAAGGGGACACTATTCATTGCTGGTGGGAGTGCAAACTGGTATAGCCACTGCGGAAATCAGCGTGAACCTTCCTCGAAAAGCTTGTAGATAGATTTACTACAAGACCTAGCTATACCACTTTGGGTTTATAACCAAGGGCCTAGACATCTTCCCAGGGAGATTTTTTTTATCCGTGTTCATTGCTCACCCATTTCACAATAGTCAGAGATTGGAATCAGCCAAGATGTGTATCAACTGATGAGCTGATAATGAAAATGGTACACTTAGAGAATAGAGTGTTATTTAGCCTTAAATCGAGCTAGATAATCGTTCTTGATGAGGTAAACCAGAGTCAGAAAGATAAACATTGTATATTTTCTCATATATGTGGATGTTAGTTTTCAAGTTTCAGCTATGTGTGTTTCATTTAGAATATCTACAAAAGTTAGGTAGACAGTAAGTGACCGGGAAGGAGGAAGGAATATTCCAAGGAGGAGGATATAGTAGATATTGTTGTTAAGAAATAAAGGGAAAGTTAGAACAGGAGAATTAAAAATGGTAGGGGATGGGATGGCAGAGAAGAGGGGTAATATGGGGAACAGTAACTAACACTAAAGGCCTTCTGAAAGGCCACGTAAAAAACCTATTTCAAAATTTTCTTAAATATGTAAAAGAATTTATATGATGTTACGGGGGGAGGTCAACACTCCAACTAGACATCATGTGCAACCCAGTAGAATCTCCAGAACTGAGAACGTGCTAGCTTTGTAGAGTCATTGGCCTAACGGTTCCCATAGACCCCTCAAACACTACAAGCGGTTGCCAATCCTCTTGGTTACGCTCTACAATTTGATAGTAAGACTCTATTACTGAAGACACCACATACTCATGATGCAGAACCTGGAGAAATATAGCTGTCATTCAAATGGAAGCATCACCCCTACTCTCTAGTGTTTATTGTATTAGAACATGCTACATAGAGGATAGATGTAATCACTGGTCTCAATCGGCTTACCAACTCTGTTAACTATAATAATAACTGGACTTCAAGATATTCCTGTCTGTACAGTAGTGGCATGAATGTTAGTGGAGTAGCTAACCACTTTTTGATTGGATTTAAGGCCGACCCCATCAGATTTAACTTATATCTGTGTCATGGTTTGTATATGCTCGGTCCAGGGAGTGGAACTATTAGAAGATGTGGCCCTGTTAGACTAGGTGTGTCACTGTGAGCATGGACTTTAAGACACTCATCCCAGCTGCCTGGAAGTCAGTCTTCTCCTACCAGCCTTCAGATGAAGATGTAGAACTCTCAGCTCCTACACCGTGCTTGCCTGGATGCCACCATGTTCCTGCTTTGATGATAATGAACTGACCCTTCTGACAGTAAGCCAGACCCAATTAAATGTTGTCCTTATAAGATTTGCCTTGGTCCTGGTGTCTGTTCACAGCAGTAAAACCATAACTAAGACAATCTGATATTGTTAATGAGGGCAAGAATCTGAGACTGAGTGACAGTCTCAGGGGAAAACCCAATACTATTATTCTGCCAAGTACAACACAGAAACCAACAACTGGGCAACATGAAGAAAGTGAAAGACCTTGAAATGTTCAGTTGTAAATGGGATATCTTTATTATACTACTCTCCTCAAGGCTCAGGGATCTATGTAGAAGGAGAGGAGAAAAGATATTAAGAGTCAGAGGTGGTATTGGTAATAATGGTGTTGGTGGTGAGTGTGTGTGTGTGTGTGTGTGTGTGTGTGTGTGTGTGTGCATGTGTATGTGAGAGTGTGTTTACATCCCTTATTTTATTTTCACTGGTATGGAATTATTTTTTTCCTGTGTTTTTCTTATGTGTAGTCAGCCACCTTGGGTTGGAATTTTCCTTCCTGTATTTTCTGTGGGTCTGGATTGTGGATAGAAATTGTTTAAATTTGTTTTTTTTTCCTTGTAATGTCTTGGTTTTTCCATCTGTGGTGATTGAGAGTTTTGCTGGTTATAGTAGCCATGGATGGCATCTGTGGTTTCTTAGAGGCTGTAGGACATCTGTCCAGGTCTTTGTAGGTTTTAGAGTCTCTGTTGAGAAGTCATGTAATTCTGACAGGTCTGCCTTTGTATGTTATTTGGACTTTTTCTCTTGCAGCTTTTAATATTCTTTCTTTGTTCTGTAGATTTTGTGTTTCAATTACTATGTGGTGGGAAGAGTTTCTTTTCTGGTCCAATCTAATTGGTGTTCTGTACGCTTCTTGTATGTTTATAAGCATCTCTTCTTTAGGTTGGGAAAATTGTCTTCTATGATTTTGTTGAACATATTTTCTGGGCCTCGGAGCTGGGACTCTCCATCTTCTTCTATTATTCATAGGTTAGGTATTTTCACAGCATCTAGATTTTCTGGATGTTTTGTATCAGGAATTTTTTAGATTTAACATTTTCTTGCTTGATGTATCGATTTCTTCTATCATATCTTCTGTTCCTGAGACTTTCTTCCATTTCTTGTACTTTGTGTTACTTGTGTCTGTTGTTCCTGTTTTCTTTCCTAGTTTTCTATTTCCAGGATTTCCCTTAGGTTGTATTTTCTTTATTGCTACTATTTCTGTCTTCAGGTATTGAACAGTTTTATTCATTTTCTTCACCTGTTTAATTGTATTTTTCTGTATTTCTTTTTTTTTTTTCTTTTTTCTTTTTTTCGGAGCTGGGGACCGAACCCAGGGCCTTGCGGTTGCTAGGCAAGCGCTCTACCACTGAGCTAAATCCCCAACCCCTTTTCTGTATTTCTTTAAGGGATTTACTCATTTCTTCTTTAAAGACCTCTACCTGTTTGACTGCATTTTGGTTATTGTTGTTTCTTTGTTCTTGAGGTTAGGGTCTTGATATGTAGTCTAGGCCAGCCTCCATCTCACGATCCTCCTATCTCAGCCTCTCTAGTACTTGAATTGTAGACATGTGTTCAGTTTTATTTTTTAAAGAGAGGTTAGAAGAAAGAAGAATGTCAGGAACTGTGATCCAAAGGGAAAAATAATTCTACAAAATACTGGAAAGTTGGAAAAATGTGAGAGTCTTAAAATACAACAACAACAACAACAACAAATACTACTGTTATTGCTAAGCCATTTAACCCATTTATAGTAAATTTTATGACTTGCATAAGCCAAAGTATAAAAATGTCAGGCACAGCGAATAACTGGAAGTATCATAAACTAGCCAGGGCTGCACAGGCTCCCAAAGTAAACTTAGGAAACCTCAACACTTTGCAAGTCAGTACTCTTCTACCATAATGACAAGCTTGTGGCTTAAACTCTGAGATATCAGCCCTTCAGGAGAGAAGGTCTAGTAGGTCATCTGCGGACCACCTGCGTTCACCCCATAACCACGTGTGTGAGTTGGCTGCGCTGTCTCAAAGTTCAAAACAAATCAAGAGGAAGAGGTCAGGCCAGCAGGTTTTAGCAGCTATCGACTAAGACCATGATTTTGAGTAAACTGTAACTGACAATGACTCTGAAGTAGACTCTGTCCTTGCTGACCCCTGAAAATATCAGCCCAACTGAAACCTGCCCTCAGAGTTTCAATTCTCAGTTAAGAGTCCAGCTTGCAGTTGAACTTCCTGAGGTCTGCTGGCCGGTTTTCACAATGAGCTCACTTTTCACACTTTAATTGTGCACACATTTAAGATGGAAAGTGTCAGGCTACTTAGGAGGTTGCTTATCACCAATCATTTATCAACGCTTTTAAGTCCATGAAAAGGCCTTCAAAAGATCAGCATTTCTGAAACAATGCCAGTATTTTTCTATATTCCCATTTGGTTAAAAAAATTCAAATTTGAATATACAGATATCTCATAAGGTTCTGAAGATACAGTTAGGACTTTTGTTTGTTTGTTTGTTTGTGTCAGGGATTCTTGGTGTAGGCTTGGCCATCCTGGCACTCACTCTCTAGATCTGGCTTGCCTTGAGCTCAGGATTCACCTGCCTCTGCCTCCTGGAATTAAAGGCATGTGCCACCATTGCATGACAGTTTGTCACTCTATATAAATAGGAGTGCATAGCCAGGGGTTATAGTGAGACAGAATGTATTGTTAGAGACTACCTGAGATTGTGGGAAAAATAATCAGCCACAGATCAGTTTGGCTCATGGCAGCCTGAGAATGAGGAAAGGACCAGGGAGGTCAAGAGAACAACATATTGACAAGCACCAAGAGGTTCAACTCAGGTCAAAAAGTGCATAGGGGCAGGCCTGTCCCCAGTGACTTCAATTGAAAATAACCTTGGGGTTGAATAGCTTTGAGCACCACACAAACAGATGGTTCAACGTCTGGAGTGTCTTCACTGCCGCAGAGGTTGTCAAATGTTAAGTTCTAGGACATACTTAATAGCAATAGAAGCTTCTCTCCCTTAGGGCGATTAAAGCTCAAGAGAGATTGAGACTATGAAGACAGATTCCTAGTCCATATGTGTTGCTGTAAAAATATAAAAAATAAAATGCTGTCTTTTATTTCCCACTAGGTCCACACCACAGTGCCCCAAGGTATCTGCTAGATATCTTAAGTCTCAGTCAGCAAAGCCTCTCGCCCACTTTGCTTCATCCTACTACTGATCATACTACTGAAGGCCTCTCTCTGAGCCTGGCAGCAATCTCTCTACCTATCTAGTTCCCAAGGCAGGTGCCAGAAACACACATCCCATCTCCGTGGCGTCCCACACACTCTCTCAAATTCAATTCTCCACATGAAAGAACACACAACCCAATAACCTTTGATCCAATTATTAAGATGTAATTGCCCACCTAAACATACAAAGCCCTGTACACATTCATCCCTTAAGAACATTTATAACAACCTGTAAAGGTACAGCATGGAATCTTAACGTCAGCTTCCATGTTGTCTCGCAGCTACTCTGCTGTCTCCTCCCCTCTTCCATTCCCATCTTCTCCTCTTCCTTCAAACTTTTCCCCCTCCCATCCTTCCTTCTCATCCAATGACAGGCCTCATTCTATCTTGTGACATCATCCCACACATATGCATAATAGTGTAGTGGGTATCTCTCACACTTCTAGGGTATGTGAAAGGCATTCTCCACTTAGAAAGTTAGCCATCTTAGGCAGAATAATCTCAGACAGTGTTTCAGCCTCAAAGACTGCATAGCTAAGTACAGCCATCAGAGGGCAATAATAATCAAACAGGAAAGCTACCAATATGGACAAGATACCTCTGTAGACAGGAGGCACCTGTCCAATGCAGACTAAGCAACAGTCTAAACCATAGGAAAGGCAAGAACCCACGAACTTCTCATCCATGTATATTTCCATGCATTTATATAACTGCTGCTTTCTTTTTTGATTTTTCTTTTTTAATTGGATATTATTATTATTATTATTATTATTATTATCATTATTTTACATTTAAATGTTTTCCCCCTTCCCTGTTTCCCCTCTAGAAACCTCCTATCCCCTCCCTCATCTCCCTGCTTCTATGAGGGTGCTCCCCCACTCACCCATCCATTCCCTCCCACCTCCTACCTTGACATTCCCCTATACTGGGGCATTGAGCCTTCACAGGAACAAGGGTCTCTCCTCCCATTGATGCTGGACAAGGCCATCCTTTGCTACATATGTGGCTGGAGCCATAGGTCTATTCCTGTGTTCTCTTGGGATGGTGGCTTTGTCCCTGGGAGCTCGGAGTGGGAGTGTCTGTTTGGTTGATATTGTTGTTCTTATGGGGTTGCAAACCCCTTCAGCTCCTTCAGTTTTTTTCTCTACTCCTTCATTGGGGACCCCATTCTCAGTTCAATGGTTGGCTGCAAACATCCGCCTCTGTATTGGTCATGCTCTGGCAGAGCCTCTCAGGAGACAGCTATATCAGGCTCCTGTCAGCATGCACTTCTTGGCATCCTCAATATTGTCTGGGTTTGATATCTGTATATGGGATGGATCCCCCAGGTGGGTCAGTCTCTGGATGGCCTTTCCTTCAGTCTCTGCTCCACACTTTGTCTCAATATTTCCTCCTGTGAGTTTTTTTTCCCCAAACTGCTGCTTTTTAATTTTTGAGGAATCAGAAAGAAGCTACTCAAACATTATCCTTTAACATATGATATTATTGTAAATGCCAGATAAAGATTTAAAAAATTTATTAGTAAAAATGATCAATCAACTGAAAGAAGGTTTAAAAGAAAAGTGGAATAAAGTCAAACCAACCTGGAGAGGAAAGATGGGAATGTAGAAGAAAAAGTTAGCAAAGTACATGAGAAAATTGGTAAAACAAAACATCAATGTCAGCAACACTGAAGGAAGAAAAATTCAACAAGGAAATTAAGGTTTTGAAAAAAAAGTCAGAGATATGTGAAATGAAAACTTGAATGAATCAAATATGAAGCATACTAGGAAGCATTACCTGTAGACTCAATGAAGCACAAAACAAAACCAACCAACCAATCAACCAATAAACAATCATCATCATCATCATCAATAACAACAACAAAAACAAACAAACAAAAAACCCAAACTAGGCACCCAAATAAACAAAATCCCCAAAACCTGAAGTTGAAAGAGAAAGTCAAAGGAAAGTCAAGTTCATTCATACATTAAAAAGGAAAAGAAATATTAATTCTAGCACTCAAGAGTGAGAGGAAGGCAGATCCCTGAATTTGAGGACAGTCTGGACTACATAGTAAGTTCTAGAACAATTGAAATGACATAGTGAGACTTTCTCTCTCAAAAAAAGAAAATGAATAAATAAGTATCATAACAACAAGACCTCTGGGGTATGATCAAGAACTCAAGTCTAAGAATCCATGAAATATAAGAAGCTGAATTATGAGGTAAAGAAAACCTAGCCAATGAAATTATGACATAAAAATCCTCAAATATTGGTAAGGAAATGGACATCCAAACACAAGAGGCATTTAGAGTTTCAAATAGACACGATGGCGAAAAATCTCTGTAGGCTGTATTTTAGTCAACATGTCAAATACACGAAGCAAACAAATTCTATTAAAAGCCGAAAAAGAAAATATCAGCTTTCTTGTGACAGAAACATCAGAATAGCATCAGTTCTCTCACTGGCAATGTTAAAAGGCACATGATATATTTCTTTTTTTCTTCCATTTTTATTAAATTGGGTATTTCATATTTACATTTCAAATATTATCCCCTTTTCCGGTTTCCTGTCCATCAGCCCTCTAACCCCTCCCTTCCCTTTCTATGTGGTTGTTCCCCTCCCCATCCACCCCCCATTACTGACCCCAACAATCCCCTACACTGGGGGTCCAACCTTGGCAGGACCAAGGTCTTCCCCTTCCACTGGTGCACTTACTAGGATATTCATTGCTACCTATGAGGTCAGAGTCCAGGGTCAGTCCATGTATAGTCTTTGGGTAGTGGTTTAGTCCCTGGGAGCTCTGGTTGGTTGGCATTGCTTTTCTTATGGAGTCGCAAGCCCCTTCAGCTCTTTCAGTCCTTTCTCTAATACATGATATAGTTCAAGCCATTGAAGTAAATGATCACTTAACAAGATTGATAAACTAGTGACTCTGTTTTGAAATTGACCAAGAACCTTCTGATGATGTAATATTCTTAACAAAGAGAGTCTCAAAAAGAAGAAGCCAGGAAAAAGTAAAGTCTTAAGAAGAAGGGAACATTGCATTTCCATTTTACTTCAGCCAGAATGGCTATCATTAGGAAGCAAAATGAAACTCTCTGTACCCAAATTCCATCAAGGAGAGAGCTGGACTCTCAGAAGGGCAGACAATCCTGAGAGCTCAGAGGAGACAACTACTTCTGCCCACATTCCTGACCAAAGAGGAACCTGCCTAGTGCCCTCTGTGCCGTCTGGGCACAGGAACATAGCAGAAATTAGGGGCAGGACCCTTCCAGTTTCTTCCTGCGCCAAGAGCTGAAAGCCAGTCGCCAGGAGCATGTACACAACTGAGAGCAGAGGTAAGACAAACTTTTCTGCTCCAAGCAACCAGCCTGGTGGCCTCAGGACACACAAAGGCAGAAGTCATCTGGGATAGGACACTTCCAGTTTCTGGCTGTGCCCAGAGCTGAACCGGTCCCACAGCTCTCTGTACCCAAATACAGTGGGGGAGAGAGCTGGACTCTTACAAGTGTGGACAATCCTGAAAGCTCAGGGGAGACTGCCACTTCTGCTCATATTCCTGACCTAAGAGGAACCTGCCTAGTGCCCTCTGTGCCCTCTGGGCACAAGAATCTAGGAGCAGTCAGGGGCAGGACCGTTCCGGTTTCAACCTGAGCCCAGAGTTGAAAGCCAGTTGTCTGGAGCACTGACATAGCAGAGGTAAGACCAATTCTTCTGTTCCAAGCTACCTTCCTGGAGCATTCAGGACACACAAACCCAGGAGCAGCTCTCTGTTCTGAGATCTGCCTGAAGGAAAACAGGTATACAGGAGTGCTGACACACAGGCCTACAGGAAGGTCAAGCCACTGTCAGAGACAACAAGACAAGCTAACATCAGAGACAACATGATGGTGAGAGGCAAGCATAAAAACATGAACAACAGAAACCAATATTGCTTGGCACCATCAGAGCCCAGTTCTCCCACCAAAGCAAATACTGGATATCCCAACAAATCAGAAAAGCAAGATTTGGATTTAAAATCACATCTCATGATGATGATAGAGGACTTTAAGAAGGACATAAATAATTCCCTTAAAGAAATACAGGCAACGCAGGTAAACAAGTAGAAGCCCTTAAAGAAGAACACAAAAATCCCTTAAGGAATTACAGGAAAATAACCAAACAGGTGAAGGAATTGAATAAAATCATCCAGGATTTAAAAATGGAAATAGAAACAAAAAAGAAATCACAAAGGGAGACAACCCTGTAGATAGAAAATCAAGGGAAGAGATCAGGAGTCATAGATGCAAGCACCACCAACAGAATACAAGAGATAGAAGAGAGAATCTCAGGGGTAGAAGATACCATAGAAAACATTGACACAATGGTCAAAGAAAATGCAAAATGCAAGAAGCTCCTAACCCAAAACATCCAGGAAATCCAGGACACAATGAGAAGATCAATCCTAAGGATAATAGGTATGGAAAAGAGCAAAGACTCCCAACTTAAAGGGCCAGTACATATCTTCAACAAAATCATAGAAGAAAACTTTCCTAACCTAAAGAAAGAGATGCCCATAAATAAACAAGAAGCCTACAGAACTCCAAATAGATTGGACCAGAAAAGAAATTCTTCCTGTCACATAATAGTTAAAACACCAAATACACAAAACAAAGAAAGAATATTAAAAGCAGTAAGGAGAAAAGGTCAAGTAACATATAAAGGCAGACCTATCAGAATTACACCAGACTTCTCACCAGAGACTATGAAAGCCAGATTATTCTGGGCAGATGTCATACAGACGCTAAGAGAACACAAATGCCAGACCAAGTTACTATATCCAGCAAAACTCTAAATTAACATAGATGGAGAAACCAAGATATTCCATGACAAAACCAAATTTACACAATATCTTTTCACAAATCCAGTGCTACAAAGGATAATAGATGGAGAACTCCAACACATGGAAGGAAAGTACAACCGAGAAAAAGCAAGAAAGTAATCCCCTTGCAAAGAACCCAAAAGAAGAGAGCCACACAAACATAATTCTACTTCTAACAACAAGAATAACAGGAAGCAACAATCACTATTCCTTTATATCTCTTAATATCAATGGACTCAATTCCCCAATAAAAAGACATAGAATACTGAATACATAAAGAGGATCCAGCATTTTGCTGCATACGAGAAACACACTTCAATGACAAAGACAGACACTATCTCAGAGTAAAAGGCTGGAAAACAATTTTCCAAGCAAATGGTCTAAAGAAACAAGCTGGAGTAGCCATTCTAATATGGAATAAAATTGACTTTCAACCAAAAATTATCAAAAAAGGTAAGGAAGGAGACTTCATATTCATCAAAGGAAAAATTTACCAAGATGAACTCTCAATCCTAAATATCTATGCTCCAAATGCAAGGGCACCTACATTCATAAAAGAAACCTTACTAAAGCTCAAAGCACACATTGCACCTCACACAATAATAGTCAGAGATTTCAACACCCCACTCTCATCAATGGACTGATCATGGAAACAGAAATTAGACAGAAACATAGAGAAACTAACAGAAGTTATGAACCAAATGGACTTAACAGATATTTATAGAACATTTCATCCTAAAACAAAAAGATATGCCTTCTTCTCTGCACCTTATGGTACCTTTTCCAAAATTGACCATATAATCAGTCACAAAACAGGCCTCAACACATAAAAAAAGATGGAAATAATCCCACGCATCCTATCAGATCACCATGGACTAAGGCTGGTCTTCAACAACAATAATAATGACAGAAAGTTCATACAGACTCTAAGAGAACACAAATATAGGAGAACGAAAGTTCACATATATATGGAAGTTGAACAACATTCTACTCAATGATAACTTGGTCAAGGAAGAAATAAAGAAAAAATTAAAAACTTTTTAGAATTTAATGAAAATGAAAACACAACATACCCAGACTTATGGGGGCACAATGAAAACAGTGCTAAGAGCAAAACTCATAACTCGGAATGCCTCCAAAAGAAAAAAACCCAAAAAACAAAACAAAAACAACCCAAAATTGGAGAGAGCATACATTAGCAGCTTGATAGCACACCTAAAAGCTCTAGTACAAAAAGAAGCAAATACACCCAGGAGGAGTAGAAGGCAGGAAATAATCAAACTCAGGGCTGAAATCAACCAAGTTGAAACAAAAAGGACTATACAAAGAATCAACAAAATCAGGGACTGGTTCTTTGAGAAAATTAACAAGATAGATAAACCCTTAGCCAGACTAACCAGAGGGCACAGGGAGTGTGTCCAAATTAACAAAATCAGGAATGAAAAGAGAGACATACAACAGTATCTGAGAAAATTAAAAAGTCATCAGATCCTACTACAAAAGCCCATATTCAAAAAAACTGGAAAATCTGGATGAAATGGACAATTTTCTACACAGATACCAGGTACAAAAGTTAAATCAGGATTAGATACACCATATAAACAATCCCATAACTTCTAAAGAAATAGAAGCAGTTATTTAAAGTCTCCTACCAAAAAGAGCTCAGGACCAGATGGGTTCAGTGCAGAATTTTATTAGACCTTCATTGAAGACCCCATACCAATACTATCCAAACTATTTGACAAAATAGAAACAGAAGGAGTACTACCCAATTCCTTCTATGAAGGCACAATTACACTTATACCTAAACTACACAAAGACCCAACAACGAAAGAGAACTTCAGACCAATTTCCCTTATGTCTTGCAAACTGAATCCAAGAACATATCAAAACAATCATCCATCATGATCAAGTAGGCTTCATCCCAGGGATGCAGGGATGTTTCAATGTATGGAAATCCATCAACATAATCCACTATATAAACAAACTCAAAGGAAAAAAAAAGCCACATGATCATTTCATTAGATGCTGAGAAAGCATTTGACAAAATTCAACACCCCTTCATGATACAAGTCCTGGAAAGAATAGGAATTCAAGGCCCATACCTATACATAGTAAAAGCCATATACAGCAAATCAGTAGCCAACATTAAATTAAGTGGAGAGAAACTTGAAGCAATCCCACTAAAATCAGGGACTAGACAAGGCTGCCTACTCTCTCCTTATTTATTCAATATAGTACTCGAAGTTCTAGCCAGAGCAATCAGACAACATAAGGAGGTCAAAGGGATACATTGAAAAGGAAGAAGTCAAAATATCACTGTTTGCAGATGATATGATAGTATACTTAAGTGACCCCAAAAATTCACCAGAGAACTCCTAGAGCTGATAAACAACTTCAGCAAAGTGTCTGGATAGAAAATTAACTCAAACAAATCAGTGGGCTTCCTCTACTCAAAGGATAAACAGGCTGAGAAAGAAATTAGGGAAATGACACCCTTAATAATTGTCCCAAATAACATAAAGTATCTTGGTGTGACTCGAACTAAACAAGTGAAAGAGCTGTATGACAAGAACTTCATGTCTCTGAAGAAAGAAATTGAAGAAGACCTCAGAAGATGGAAGTACCTTCCATGCTCCTGGATTGGCAGGATTAATATAGTAAAGATGGCCATTTTACCAAAAGCAATCTACAGATTCAATGCAATCACCATTAACATTCCAATCCAATTCTTCATAGAGTTAGAACGAGCAACTTATAAATTCATTTGGAAAAACAAAAAAACCCAGGATAGTGAAAACTATCCTCAAAAACAAAAGAACACAATCTATATTGATTGCACCATTACTCGTAATTGGCACCTTAGAGGACAAGTCTAGGTATCTGTCAGTAGGTGAATAGATAAAGAAAGTGACATGTTTGTGCACAGTGTATGTTTTTCTAACCCTAAAAGGAATGATGTTGTCAATGCTAGGACAATGGGCACAACTGGAACTTATCACATTAAATTAAATAAGTCAGATTCAGGACTAATATTTTCTTTTAAATGTGAATCTTAATATATATATACACACACATATATAATAAAATAAAAGTAGGGAAAGAGGGCTAGTGGTGATATGGGAGAGTATCAATGTGCTAAAAGTACATGATATACTTGGATATGTAACATGAAACTTATCACTATGTACAATAAATACATGTCAATAGTTTAAAAGTATTATTTTGAAGAATACTACATTCAACCTTTAATACTGTGTTTTGGTTTATTTAAGTTTCTTTGATCATATGTAAGGTCCCTCTCTGAGAGAGAGAGAGAGAGAGAGAGAGAGAGAGAGAGAGAGAGAGAGAGAGAGAGAGATTGATTTTTCTTTAGAGTGATGTTTGTTACTTCTTTTGCTTGGCTTAATTTTATAGGAGAGTCCAGTCAAGTTTAATCCATGCCATTTTAACATTTTACTGCCATTCTCCCTCCTTTTGAGAAAACAGTTATCCCTCCTCCTCCACAATTTATAGGGCTCTTTTACAACTTCTTTCTAAAAAGAAAAGTAAGTCAGTTTGCAATTAATTCCCTTATAGATAGCTTATGAAATTAGTGCTGACTCTGTTCCTTCCTTTGCTGTGGTTTGTGAGGCCTTAAAGTGTAATTTAAGAGGTGAGATTATAGGCACTTCCTCATTCAGGAAGAAGCTAGAGGAGGAAGTCTCTTGGGAAATATAAAATCTTTAGAAGAATGGTCATTCTGTAGGCATTGCCCGGAGATGGAGGATCCTGTGTGAGTTTCGTCCTTCAGAATCGTCTGTGGTAGTTTGTTGGGTAATAAATTCAGATACGACCTCATGAATACAGGTCAATATAAGTCAGGAGGAATCTTCACAGAACAACACTTACTACTCCATACTTACTGTTACTGGGGGGGACCATTAACCAACATGGCACCTTCTCAGTGGGAGACCAAAGTTCAGTCTCACCAGAATGGAATCCATCAACAGTAAAAGAAAGACTCAGTGTTACTGGAAGGAACTGGGCTTTCAGACATGGTCTTACGACCATCTTACCCCAACTCTGTGACTCACGCCTTTTCACTGCATGTATTCTTTCCTTTTACATATCAGGTGTTTTTCTTGTCTTTTAATACAAGAGAGATAATACTGTTTTTTTTTTTACATGTATCTTTGGGTAAGTCCCAGTTTGGGTTTTACCCCCATTACTTGTAGAACCTGGGTTATCAACAGCAATAATTTAACGATCTCTTTCAACTCATACCATCCTTTAACAATTTTTGGAAATGTGAAGAAAATAAGGACAGTGAAGCAATAAAACAATATGTACAACTCAAAAAAGCATAGGCATTATTGGTAGAGAAAAATACCCTCTGGATTTTTTAATTGCTTTTTCACTTCAAAGCCAAATTAAGTTTTGAAAATTAGACTAACTTTACTGGTTTTGGTGATGATCTCTATGCTGTGAAACATAAGACAGAAACACATGATTTGATCCTGATAGTGTAAGGATAGGCTCTTTATGTCCTGGCATTAGGGTATCGGTGGGCTTCCCGGATAAGTGAGTTGAGCTAGTTAATCAATTCAGGTTTCAGCTCAGGCGTGGGTTTAGAGTTACAATGTACTGAGCACTCGGATAACTATTTAACCCACGTCCATCCATCACTCTTTAAAGATGGCAGTTACTTTCAGTTTCACTGAGGTAGCCTGAGGCTTAGTTGGACTTTCCAAGATCAATCATTAACAGGCAGTGTGGCCTAATTGTTTCTCTCCCCAAGACCTTTCCCTTTGACCACTTTGGCCTCTCAGCCTTGCCTTTCATCAGAAGAAGAAGAAGAGAAGTTGAAAGAGAACGAATCCAAATCGAACCTCATTGTCCTTTTATTCATTTTGGTCAAGATGTTCACTGGGCATCTGCAACTTCACCGCCAGTGTTCTGAAGCGGACCCATCAATCAATGAAGCTGACGAAAATGTACCAGGTGGACGTGTGGGAGAGACATCATGGGAAATAAAAACAAAATGTACCAGCAACAAATGCCACAGGGGAACAAAAATGCAAAACTAGGCTGGAGGATTGGAAGCTACAGAGCTCACAGGGGGGCTCCCATGAGATAATTACATACGAAAAGAGATAGGTTGGAGGAAGAGAGGAAGTAGAAAGAAACACATCAAAGAGTGGAAGGTAAATTTAAAGAGATGAGGGCATGAAAAGAGGCTGTGAGAGATAATACAATTTTTTTTTTTTTTTTGCTTGTACTTGGAGCAAGATAAGAACAGACTGGAACAGTTTGTCAGCGAAGTGCAGGATCAACTCTCTGTGTTGCCTGGAATTGGTACCTGTTGACTGTTTCTATTCTGGTGACAAAGAGTTAGAAGTATGTGTTCTACCTCTAATGTACTTTGAATTGCCACAGAGAATTATGCTCTTATGAGGCATCTTGTGCCCCTTACAATGCATAGTTGAAATCCAACTGCCAGAGCCTGACAAGTACAGAGGCAGATGCTCACAGACAACCATTGGACTGAGAATGGGGTCCCCAATGGAGGAGTTAGAGAAAGAACTGGAGGAGTTGAGTTGAAGGGGTTTGCAACCCCATGGGAGAAACAACAATATTAACCAACCAGACCCCCCCAGAGCTCCCAGGGACTAAACCACCAACCACAGAGTACACATGGAGGGACCCATGGCTCCAGCTGTATATGTAGCAGAGGATGGCCTTGTTGGGCATCAATGGGGGGAGAGGCCCTTGGTTCTGTGAAGGCTCGATGCCCTAGTGTAAGGGAATGCCAGGGCAGGGAGGTGGGAGGGAGTGGGTAGGTGAGTGAGGGAGCACCCTCATAGAAGCAAGGGGAGGTGGAGGGGATAAGGAATTTCTGGAGGTGAAACCAGGAAAGGGGATAACATTTGGAACATAAATAAAGAAAATATCTAGTAAAAGAAAAAGAAAAAAAAAAAGAAAGAAACTGGAAAAAAATCCAAATTCCCAGTGCCTGAGAATGCAGCCTTTTTGGAAAATAAGACTTTTAAAAAGGTTATCAAATTAAAAAGAAGCCACTAGTTGGGTCCTAATTCAACTTGGCTATTGTCTTTACAAGAAGGGGCTGGGACACACAGAGAAAGGACACAAGAAGTTGTACACAAAGGGGAAAGGCTCCGTAAAGACGTACAGTGAAGGCAGCCCCTTGCCTGCCAAAGGGCCAGCCACCAGATAAACCAACCCTGCATGCTAGCCAAATGGCCAACTATATCCTGTGCAGTTTCAGCCACCCAGCGTGTGGTATTTTGTTAAGGCGGTGCTAATGAAGTAGTAAACAGACTGTCATAAGACATGTACCTTTGCTTGCCTTTTTCTTATGGAAAATAAGTACACTCAGACTTCAATAATAATGCTAACCCTGCTTCCTCCTCCTCCTCCTCCTTCTTCTTCCTCTTCCCTCCTCCGCTCCTCCTCCTGCTCCTTTTCTCCCTCCTTCTTTCTCCAGCTCCTTTTCTTTTCCCTTTAATATGCAGATGTAACGCTGCACATAAAGATGTGGCTATATCCTTCTGTAGTATAGTAATTATAATGCTAGTCAAACATGTCAAATTTGGGGAAAGTATTGTTATTTTTAGTTTAGAAATATATCGCTTCTCGGCCTTTTGGCTAAGATCAAGTGTAGTTTAGAAATAACCTGTATTTTAAAAACTGTTATGCATTGCTCCACTGGAAAGCCAGTGACCCTAAAATTTGTATCTATCGCCCAGTGTTCTCTCTCCATAGAAATAAATACCTGGACAACACTAACGCTCAGTATCTCTACCTGGTTAACTCAAGAATATCCTGAAATAGACACCTAAAATGGAAGGCTCAGCGGCCTCCACCATCTTTGTTTTGGAATAGAATTTACTCTGGCATAAGTTGCTGCCTCTTACTTAGATCAAAATTTGAGGTCTTCTTATACAACTCTTCACCTTATCACTGTTTTTCCAAAAGCCATAAGACGAGATGACACAGAGATTGCAGTCTTCTCCAGTGCCTGGAAGCCATCAGAAGAGCAAGGCGTTGCCATGGAAATACACAGTTTCCTAAGCTGGGAGCTTTGGTTTTCCAAGTTCATGACACATCACTTGATGGTCTTCATCAATAGTAAAGAAGAAGCTAGGATAAGGGTCCAGTGTCACATTTTAGAGCTATGAAGGGTATTATAGCCCAGGTTACCTTGGCAAAGTGTTACAGACCGGCTGACTTACAGATGACAGGACTTTCTTACAATTCCGGGGGATGAAAGAGCGTGAGGTGATGTTGTAGTCCACTTTAAGAGCCGTTAACCCATCCTTTAGACCCAATCACTTCCCCATTTCTATTTCACCATGGTCTAAGATCTTAACATATGACTTGAGGAGAGAGGGTAAAAAACTCAGAGTTTGGAGCAAAGCCAACATTTATTTAATTCTTCTTATAACTCATTAAATTCAATCCTTATGCTTCTCTCCTAAGAAGATTGCAACTTATGATGGAGACTACCCTACGGTCGTTAACCATTAGATTAGAGGCTGTTAGAGTGTGAGCTAAGGATCCAGAATGGGGAGAACAGATAAAAACAGAGGCAGGCAGTTTTCCTCCAATGCTAAGGTTTGAATATTTAGAATTTCCCTAGTTATACTAGAGACTGTTTAAGTCATATTTTGGGCTCTATCACCACCATCCATCAATAGCTCTTGGTATTATAGGATTAAGAGGCCATTGGGAAAGACTGTGGGGATGAAAATAACTCCTGGGAAAACACAAAGAAAAGGGAGCTTTAAGGGAAGAGGAGACAGCAGAATTCAACTTTTCTATGTCAAAAGACTGGAAGGGATTGCTTTGTTACAACTTCCAGATATGAAATTTCCCCAAATGTAATTTACACGAAAGGATAAAACAGCATTGTGCCCCGAGAGCTAGAGGATAATTAGAGGGTAGTTAGAGGCCAAGAGAAAGAGGATAATTAATATACCTGCACACGTTAGTCACTCAAGGTCACAAATGCTACCTCTCTCCCACACTGTCACTGACAGATGACCTTGAAGAAACGAGCAGAAGGAGAAGACACAGGGAAGATTAAGAAAGACAGGAAAGCACTAGGTACAGTGGTGTTTACGTATCTGTAACTCCAGCACTTGGGTGGTAGAGGAAGGAGGACCAAGAGTTCAATGCCAACATTAGTTAACGGAGTGAGTTCAAGGCCAGCCTTACTGCATGAGATGCCATCTCAAAGCAACAGCAAGAAGAACCCCTGCCTGTAAATCTATAAAATGAAACCACACAGAGATATTGCAAAGGGAATCTGCTTCCCAGGGGAAAACGGCCTATAATCAGAAACTGTTTGAGAAAGACAAAAGACTCTCCATGTGTTCATTACATGCTGAGATGTCTCAATCAAGCAGTGCATGATAAGTATCTATATGTTCCAGGTCCATCCTTATTTTCCTTGGCTCATTATGTCACCGACCAGGCTCCATATGCTTCTCTTACCTTGGCTATTTTATTCATTCCCCCCCCCCTTTTAGATTGCTTGCTATCTTCCCTCAAATTTTTTATCTTTATAATTTACAAGTCTACCGTTTCTTTGGTAGTTTCAGATTCTCAATGTTTCTTTCTGCATGACATCCTAGGACCTTTAACACCGACCTTCCTGTTCACTCGCTCAGCTTCAGCTGCTGCATTTAGAAGAACCATGGTCTTGTCTGAAGTCCTGGACGGCCTGAAACCTACTGTGTAGGCTGAGCTGGTCCTGAACTCACTGGAATCCTCCTGCCTCTACTTCCTAAGAGCTGAGATTGCAGGTGCATGTGACCAGAGCCAGTTCAGCAGGAAATCCATATAAACCTGAACTTATACACACACTTGTCTCCTTACCTGTGCACATTAGCTTTTAGTTTTTTCCTCTTTGTTTAGAATGGCAGTAAATTCTTCTAAGAAACCTATCAATATCCATGAATGACCTAAATGCTGAGAGGCCACTAACTTCTGTGAGTCTCTCAGTTTGCCTACGTTGCTCCTCTCCTAGATCCTCCTTATTTGTGTATAGCACCATTACAACAATAACTTAGTTGGTTTATTGTAATTTCGTGTCAACACACCATGGTAAAAATAAAATGCAAAATGTACTGCCCTTAAATTACTTTTGGGCCTTAATACACTGGAACCTAATTTTGTATTTTCTTTAGAAGATTTTAATACCTCAAAACACCTGGTACATGCTAGCATATATCCCAGCAGGCCATTGAATGAGAAAAACAAATGAACCCCCGTCTCTCCCCAAAACTCAAAAGCACTAATATGCTTCTTGCTTTTGTCACTAGAAAGCAATCAATGACTGCTCACCCCGACTGTTGACTAGCAACCCCTTAGCACAGGGCTGTGCATTAAGTTCAGTACTAGGGTTACCCCATGAATTATCCCTTTTGCTTCTTTTAAGAATCACCTCATAAATTTGATTTTCTTCAGTTTTAAAAGAGACAATAGCATACTTATAATTTATTAAAGCAGTTATAATTAAAGTGAGGATTGTATATTCAATATTTAATGAAAGAAGACTAGATGTAAATATACTATCAACATAGTTTGGTAAAGTTTAATAAAAGATCATTGGATTTAGCTCGCCTGTATACATCCTTACGGTAGAAAGCAACTGTTCACTAACTACATTTTAAGTAAACTTTTGCTATTATGTAAACTGCAGACTAACAACTTTTTAAAAAAAATTGTGGCAGTTTGTCAGATTGCTGATAACACATATTCAAGTGACAGGCATGAAATTATCAGAAAGATTATATCAGTCTAGTTTCACTAAACCAGATAGGCTTTTTCAAAATACAATGTAATAAGATCTAGCATTACAACAGATTGCCTCTTCTCAAGGCTCTCCGTCACGAAGGAAATGATTCTGACCCGGGAACTTCTCAAGTCTAGCTTAAGTGCTCGCCTTATTAGGTTATCTAGCCCATTGGTCCCTTAATTCTCAGATAAGGAAATGTTTGCTGAGCCACAGGAAGAGCAAGCTGGTACTTAGGAAAACACTAACAGAGAGATCTAAGGCAGTGATTGTTCATCTGGCTTTATACTTAGCTGTTAGGCTTGAAAATGTTTCCTTTAATAAATACTATGTCGTTTTTTAGCAGCGACTCAATTTCCCGTGCATTTGGTTACGCAGGCATGACCTCCTGTTTAGAGTAGATTTAGTGAGTTTGTAACTTTAGTTTTTCCTTTTATGAATGTTGCCCGGATGGAAGCCATGAGGAGAGAGCAAACAAACCAACATTCTCTGAGTAACAGCAGATCTGGAGTCTGATAGAAAAAGAGGCGCTAAGACAAGCGGAGAATGCTTGGGTTAAAATAATTATAAACTGGATTGTACATTATTAAAACCCTGGTGGAAAAGAATGAAGTTATATTGTTATTTTTTCTGAAATCCTTATATTAACAATGCCCTATCTCCCCAAAAGACTGAAACAAACCCCCCACCCCTACTCACTTACCCTCCCAATCAACCGAATAAACAAACAATCCAAGAAACGTACCCTGGTTTGTCTCAGTCACTTGTATGCCTGTCAGTGTCCTACAGAGTTTTGTTTTGCCATATTTAACTTCACAACAAACCGAAATAGTATGTAGAATGATGATTATAGTTACACAGATGAGGCCTGAAAGAATTGAACCTATGTAGGTTTGGGATTTACCCCCACCCTCCATATTAAAGAAGTTAAATGCTAAGGCAAGCCCTAGGTTAAAGGCATCTAGGACTAGTGGGGCATGAATCCCCTCCCACCATCACCCAGCTGCATAGGCTTGCACACTGTCAGCGTCTTCCAGCACCTTAAGTGATGGCTACATCCGCCTCAGCGTTTTGAGAACAGGATGAGGTTGTGTGTCAGATGTATCCGAGGTGTAGTTAACTAGCAGAAAGTCCCATCATGCTTTCAGTGAGAACTAAGTTAGTTTTAAAAACAATGCTCAGCGCTATTACCTTGTCAAGGTTAATAGGTAGTAAAGGTTATTAAAGACGTTAAATAAGAATGTCTATTTAATCTTACAAACCTGCATTTAACTCCCTAACTCCTGCCTTACCAGCTGTCCTTATCAAGTTTCAAATACTCAGGGTCCTCAGAGCAGATGTTTTCCTCATATACAGGGGGGAAAAAAAGAAAGCATCTTCAATAAGCGGTGCTGGTCTCATTTGCAGTTGGTATGGACAAAAATAAAAATATTTGTCACGTTACACGAAGCTCAAGTCCAAGTGGATCAAGGACCTCAACATAAAGCCAGATACACTCAATCTAAGAGAAGAGAAAGTGGGAAAGAGCCTCGAACTCATTGGCAGGGAAGAAATTTCCTAAACAGAACAGCAATGGCTCAGGCCATTAAGAATTGAGATTAAGAATTAGTCTGAAAGTCTACAGCTGCTGTGCTCACTCCTCTGAAGTTGAGTGCCTATCTGGGAATTTGCATCTCAACTTTTTTCTCTTATTAACATTCTGTAGAGATCTTGGTTTCTCTCTCTCTCTCTCTCTCTCTCTCTCTCTCTCTCTCTCTCTCTCTCTCTCTCTCTCTCTGTGTGTGTGTGTGTAAAACCTTCCAGCGTATGAGGCTACCTTGCAAACCCTGACCCTTTGTCAGGACTCGGACATACCATGTTCCCTTTGTGCTGCATAGTCACCAACCACAGCTTCCATGTTTAAGAAAGATCCGATGCTGCCATTCCCAATTCATGAACCCACATGTCAGTGTCACAGGCCTGTTTTGATCTTTGAAGCACCTCTTTCAGAGTCAGTCTCTGACTCTTGCTTTTACGGGAAGGAGACCCGGTGCCTGCATCAGATATTATTAACCTGAAGAGAAACACAGATCATGGAGTGACAGATGTGCCTTGTGACATAAGCATGCTGTGGCTTCTGAGAGCCTTACACAGACACTCCGAAGACAGCCCCATTGCCGTGGCTGACAGGCATGGCACACACAGGAAGGCAGCTGGACAAAGGCTTGGGGTTGGATCTGTTTGGAATTAGGAGAGCAGAAATACAGTACGATGATTGCACTGTGATTAAATCACTGAAAACAATTTATCAGCTCAATAACTTGTCACACCGTATGTCACATAAATGAAACAGTAAAACAGGTTTGCTCTATAACGCACTCTGATGAAATGCAAACCAGATCTGCCCACTCCTTTTAAGAAACCTCTTGCTTTTATAACTGCTGTGGAGTAAGTCTCCTAGTTGTAGTAGTTATTCCTGATGAATTCACCTCTTTCCTTTAGGCCACTTTAGAGAAGTGCACTTGGATACTCTACCCTATAAAGCTACCACCGCTACAGTCAGAAGACTTGACTTGCTTCCCACCATTAGTAGACGCAATTCATCGAGTGCACACTATGCACTGACCTAAGTATTTTATGGGTGGTCATATTTATCGTCACAGGAACTATAGCCATAACTTGCATTTTGTTTTATTTTTTTAAAAATAGATTTAACATATAAATAAAAACTGGATATATATACACACACATATACACACACATACACACACATACACACATACATACATACATACATCCATATTGAGTATATATATATATACACTCAAATAGCTAGATCTTAACAACCTACCTTTTATGGATGGAAAAAATCCTACTTGAGGGGGAAAATGAGATAAAATGTACTTGGGACATATAAAATCCAAAGGAAAGATTAAGAATCTAATTTGGATTCAATTCACTTAAAAAGTTTCGTGCACACCTTTTGCCCAACACTCTGGGAAATTTGGAGTGTGTAGCAGGCTCAAGTTGGTAGACTAAATATATATAGAGTTTAGACTACACAAACATAATAATTGTTAAAACTGAAATTAAACTTCCAAGCTACTGTATCAAACCAATAAAATGCAGCATGAAAGTCCTATCGGAAAAACTTGTAAGTGTGATATTGAGTAGTGAAAAGATCTATAGGTAAAAAGGACCTATAGATAAGCCTGCGCCTTAATGAGGCCAATGGAAGAAGGATTTTTCAACTTAACACTGATAGCATCCATTCTGATACTTACAGAATGAGAAGTAAATAGAAAGTCATCCATTCTTCAATCATTTAGTGGTAAACACATGTGTACTACAGTTCGGCTGGTTACCAGGCTGCTGTCCAGGCGCTGCATGGGCAAATCATGGAATCTTCCATTTTGACCCCGTTATCCATTGCGACACAGTACTACTGCTATGTCATCAGTATCTTCCCCTACCAGTTTCATCCCTAGTCTTTATCTGAGCTACCCTGGACCTCTTAGTGGGGCTCTATTAATAGAGTTCAGTTATGATTTTCCCTTGCTCAGGCCCAATGCTCTTTTTATCCAAGGATCCACTTGACCATCTGTTGACGCATTTCCATCAGAACTTCTGGACACCAGCGTTATCAGTCACTTTATTGAACCTGCAGACTTGATGGAATCTGTGTTCAGATCTGGGTAACACAATGGTTCACTTCATGCTCCAGTACGTCCTTGGAAAACATTGTTGTTAGAGAGGACTGAAGGAAACCTCTGAATGGATACACTTCCATTCCTTCCAACATAGTCATCCTTTCTGTCATAGCTTTTTGTATACACACACACACACACACACACACACACACACACACACACACACACCCCATAAACTTCGAATGGTCATCTGTAAATTTACTTTTCACTTTCCACCAGGTACCAAATCCTAAAGATGAGTTCAAATTTAGTTTATTTCTCTATTTCCTGTCCTACAAAAGTAGTATTTTTCTGTATGGTAAGTGGGCAAAATATTTGTCGAATGAGATAATGAATGGGCTATATTATTTTTAATTCCTAGAAATTAAGTTGATTAGTGTAACCACATGATTAACAGGTTTACTTTAAAGAATTAATCACTGACAATACTAGAACGGAGACTCAGAAAGTGATAGGAGCTAGTTACAATCTCATAATTGTTCCCAAACACGCTCTATGCGCCTACTATGTGTGTACAGGAATAAGTGAGATGCCTGTTCTCAAGGAGGTCATGATCTTTAGAGGGCAATTGGCACATGCACAGATATTTATTTGTTACTGTAATGAGGGAAATACAGACGAGTTCAGCACCAGGATAGCAGAGAGTACAATTAAGTAGGACTCTGTAATTCTACACACACAGCTCAGTGCACTGTACCAGTTAAATAATCACCATCTCTCAGGGGCTGTAATCTCTGTGAGGTCGGTAGCTCTTCTGTGCTTACCACAGCTTTACAAATAACTAGCAGAAATCTGGCCATATATACTAAACAGTTTTCCTAGTTAACAGTTGATTGAATGGATGGATGGATGAGTGGATGAATGAATGAATGAATGAATGAATGATACTGCTATAACTAAATCTACCAATACGTCTAGGAAGTATTTTACAATAGGGAGAATGGACCCTGATGCCAGACAGATACTATTTTAATACTATTTTATTTTATTTGTCTCTACTGCTCATTGAGCAAACTAACTTTCTATCCCTGGACTTTACATCTGAGAAACAGAAGTGACCTTATTACTTAACTCATATTTGTACTGTGAGGATCAAGATAGAAAAAAAAATGGAGAGTTTGTGCATTATATAATGTGTAGAGGGTGCTACCTAGGTACCATTTTATTACCCATATTCTTTATTTCATCTTTTATTACTTATTATGTAAGCAGAAGGGGGAAGGAGCAGTGTTTCATCTTCGTGTGAGTCTGCTGTTTTAGCTTTGTAGACTCGGGAGTAAAAAGCTCTAAGTTGGCCACTGAAATGAATGGTGGTCTTCAGAGAGGAGTCATCTTGATAGTAGATTTGTGAAATTCAAAGGATGCACTGCCTTTCTTTGAATTGTTTGAGTGAGAAGTTGCTCGTGATGAGTCTCAAATGAAGATTTTATTGATTTGTTTGAGACACTTGTTTTGGAAACTCAGCTGATGCTCATCTCATGCTAGAAATACAAAGCATAATATTTATAATAAAAATGCGAATATCTTTTGTCCTAACCATTTTCCTTTGACGGATTTATCTGCAGAGGCAATGAGCCCAGCACATACTCGATCATTCCAGGGGTATTTAGAGTTGAATTGGACATTCACATATCTAGCAATGAGACTCAGTTTACTGCATTGAGATTCCATGCAGTGCAGTGCAGATTGAATGTGACGCAGAGACTATCAGGGAGCTGGCGAGTATTTAATATGTGAGTTAGTAACTTTCAAATTGAACACACACACATAAGAGTGTATGTTCAAATGTGTGCATTTATATGTAGATGCACAGAAGTGACAAAGTATGCTGACAATGCTCAGGGACTAAAGGTTAGATGAATTGTCCCCCATAGTCTCAGGCATTTGAACACTTTACCCTCAGTTGGTGGCTGTTTGGGGAGCTCTAGGAGATGCAGGCTTGCTGGAGGCATTTTGTTACTGAGAGTGGGGTCCCAGACTTCAAAATCTCATACCGGTTCCTTTCCTCCCCACTTCTCCTCCCTCTCCCCCTCTCTCCCTCTCTCTTCCCCTCCCTCCCCCTCCCTCTTTTCCTCCATCCATCCCTCCATCCCTCCTTCCCTTCTTCTGCCCTGTACTTGTGGTTCAAGATGTGAACTCTTAGGTCATTGCTCCTGACACCCACTCTGCTATAATGTCTCTATCATGATGGGCTCAAACTCTCTGGAAGACTAAAACACAATGAACTCTTTCTTTTATGAGTTACCTTGCTCATGGTGCTTTATCACAGCAACTTATACAAAGAACACGGTCTCTCTTGATTGGGTTTGAAGATGGAGAAAAGGATCATTAAAAAAATGGTTTAATAAGCCTCTAAGGGTCTACAAGGGCAAGGAAACAGATTTTTTTCCCACTGCAACATTCAGAAAGTCCACATTCATCTTTCAACCATCAAAACTACAACACAGCACATTTGACTTAATATAAGTCTTATGAACAACATTGGCTATCGTTGTTGCTCTTGATTGCATTCCAGAATTTGAAGATAAGACACTTGCTGGAGCTACCATACCCTTTAGACACAGGACTTGGAAACTGAGCTGGAATTGACACAGAAACCTTCTCCCGAGGCAGTGTCTCCTCCTACAATATCAGAAGGTACTGTGCAAATTGCTAAGGGAGAGGGTCAATAGCTCATCCTACCCAGTTGTAGAGCCTCTGAACTATGACAGTCATCCGACTGGCAGGATACATTGGTGCAACAGCAAAACTTTCATCCTGAGAGTAATCAACAGTCATGTAATTGGGTGGATTGTCTGCTTAACAAGAGGGAACTCATGTCTGATACTCTATTCAGCGAACTACTGTAACCCTTAAATGTTAGGCTCAGGGCATGGAGAAGAGGGAATCAAGAGTATAAAATCCAAAGCCTCAGGAAACCTGCAGCTAGTGTTCTTTACACGTCACAAGACAAATGCATCCTCCCCTGAAATCTCAACAATCTGGTTACTTGAAAAAGATCAGACAATGACAATGCTGTTTGACATGTCAAAATGGACAGGGAAGATTCCACATTGTCACACCTTTAGATGAGGAGCTATTGGTAATCAATGGCTATAGAGAGATGGGGAATCAATTTCCTTAAGAGCAAAGTTGCCATGCAGATTGTCTAATCCCAAGTGATAAGCCCTGTAAACATGTATATATGAGCAACACTAAATGGACTGTTGTGTATGTACACACACACACACACACAATCATTAAAACAAAAATCATGACTTTGGGAGAAAGAGAGAGGGATGCAGGAAGAATTGGGTCAGGAAGGGGAGAGTGGGAATAGTATAGTCGCAGAACTCATGAATGAAGATCTCAAAAATAAAATTAACAAGAAATTGTTATATGACAATTTTCTAAAGTAGTAATTATAAATTCTAAATTACTACGTTACCATCTCAAGTTAACACATACCAAAAAAATCTCTTCAAATATGACTCTCATCTGGTCTTCCTTACTTTAAAAAATGTCTCTTCTGCTCCTTTAGCTGTTGGAACATCAATTCCGAGTCACCATCCCCGGTTCCACCCTCTAGATTGTGTCAGACTTGAGGCATTTCTCAGGGTCTCCACCTCTGTCATGTGGGTGATGGCTAGCATTTTCTTGAGGATTTTGGTGTCAGTTCTAGTTTCCTTATTGCTAGCCGGACGGAACCATAGAGTCCTCCTCACAGAGCAGTCAGTGTCTGTCTTTGTATATGCCTTCCACTGTCTGCCACATTTTCATAAGATAAATTTGTTCTTATCATGTCCTATGACGTTTCTATGTGACTGGATCTCCAGGGGCCTCCTCACCATGTTCCTTATTGCCACACGGGCCCAGCCTCTTTTTTTTCTCTGTTGTTTTTCACACCCTCCAAGCATGGTCCTGCTGAACATCCTCCTTACTGCTGTCGTGTCCCCAGGATTGCTAAGCACGTGGTGGCTCCATCATGCTCCACTGAGTTGGCCCACACTGTCTGTGAATGCTCACTCTCTCGGCACTGTGTGTCTTGTTCTACTCTCTTCTCTCATAGCACACACACTTCCTGTTTTGCCCCATTCAGACATCATTGCTATCATAGCAGAGGCCTGATCAAATTTTGTGACTGTTACTTACTAGAGTCTCCTGTGGTGAGTTAAACGAAGTGCCCTTGCTATAGCTCCCGCTGGCTTCAGACTCCTGATCCTTCCCATCGTCACTGTCTCTTTAGGGCTGACATTACAGAAGTTTGTCCCCAAGTTCGGGCTCAGCCAATATTTTTGACAGGAATAATTGATTTTTAAATTTTATCACACCACTTACTGGCTGTTTTATTACTTTGTAAAACTAACAGCAATTAAATTTGACACACTAAATGATCTTCGTTTGCAGCGGAAATCGCAGAAATCATGAAAGAAACTGAAAAGGTATAAAAACAAGCCCAGGAGAAGCCCTGTGGTTTAAATTATGTCAGTGTATAGTCGCTGGGACCAGACTGTCTGGAGTCAACTGTTATCTAATTCTGCCACTTACAACCTGTGTTATCTTTGGCAAATCACTTAACTTCTCTGTACCTCCGTTCTTCAACTATAAAACAGGAGCACAAATAGTGCTTGTCTCATAGTGTTGTGAGGATAGAAGGAGCTAGTATTTGACAAATTTCAAGTAATGTTGTTTCTAGTGTTTCGTTCTACATAAACATAAATAAAGTAGCCCCCTTTTCTTATAGTTTTTTTTTTTTCAGAGCAAAGAGAGATAGATCAACTTGAGCTGTGGAAAAGAATTGGGGGTGTGATGCTATGGTTTATTAACCTTTTCTTCAGCTCCTTCTCTTATAGGAACAGTATATTCATTTTTATTTTGATTCCTCAGTTTGCTTTTAATTTTCCGTCTTAACTGAATGGATTTTCTAAGTTCTTAATGTTCAGCTCAGAGGCAAAATGTCTTTTAAGCTTACATAAATACTACCATTATCATGTAGGAAAAAGCTTGGGTTAATTTTCATTCAAGTTAAGATGATTACAATAAGGCTCATCAATAGGCAAGATCATAATTAAAATTTTTACTAAAATGTTTGGAAGCCCTAGATTAGTTGATATGTTTTACTGGGGAAATGGCAATTCTATCTTTGGATGTTTTTAGTCATGTTGATAAAATGATTTTAAAAGAGACCCAGAAGAAAGCTGTAAGACACTTTTATAAGCATTTAAGGGAAAAAACAACAGGCAGGCAAGCTGTAAGTGTTGGAAGAGAGGTAGTCATACTCCCTTTGTGAGCAGCCATATTGTGAAAGTTGAGGGAGGAGCTTGAAAGAAAGACTGAGGGAGACAAAGGGAAAACCATGCTTAGAAAAGAAATAGAAAGGAGAAAAAGACATCAACATTAGATCCTGGGAGCAATGACTTTAGCTGAGATACCCAACAAAGGGGAGATACAACCTGTAGAGACCACCTTCAGTAGATAGGCACAGCCCCCAGTAGAGGGATGGAGCCACCTATGCATCTCAAATCTTTAACCCAGAAATGTTCCTGTCCAAAGGAAAGATAGGGACAAAAAAATGGAACAGAGACTGAAGGAAAGGCCATCCAGAGACGGCCTTACCTAGGGATCTATCCTGTCTGCAGACACCAAATCCCCACACTATTGCTGATGCCAAGAAGTACTTGATGACAGTTCCCTGAGAGGTTCTAACAGCACCTGACCAAAACAGATGTAGATACTCACAGCCAACCATTGGACTGAGCCAGGGGACCCCAATGGAAGAGCTAGGGGAAGGACTGAAGGGAATTGCAAACCCATAAGAAGAACAATGTCAACTAATTGAACCACCCAGGGCTCCCAAGGACTAAACCACCAACCAAAGAGTACACATGTGGGGATCCATGGCCTTATCTGACATCCATGGAAGGGGAGGCTTGATGCTCCAGTGTAGGGGGATGCTAGAGGAGTGAGGCAGGAGTGGGTGAACAGGTAGAGGAGCCCAGGGACTTACTGGGCTTGCAAAGGACCAAATCCTATTGAGTTTCTAGCCTCTTATCTTCTAAAAAAGTAAGGCGCAGTTTGAAGATCGAAATTGACTTCTTGTAAAGAAAAGAAGCATTCGGCTACTACTGAAGGTTTACATGCTTACAATGCAGCTTTAATTGCCATGGTTCCCCTCCCTGCTCTGGAAGTCTAAGAACTGTCAGCACCACAGAACTCACTTCTGGAGTTGCAGAAGAGAGCATGCCCCTGTCTGATGTAATCACCATATTTATTTAATGAGTGTCATCTGAGCAACTTTTTCTCAGATTGTCTTTTAGTTTGTTTTTTTAAACGATGTTCCAAATAAACCATTAAACGATAAAAGAAAAAGAATTTTTGTATAAGAAGGAGGGAGGAAGGTAAATTAACAAATAGGTATCTGAAAAGCCATGCAGAATTATATCATAAACTATGTGCCTTTATTCATGGATAAAACGATACGTGTGTAGTTTTAATGGATTTTCCCCACCTAGGATAGCAGTCCTATCTCTGAGACCCAAAAAACACCTAACAAAAACACCAGTGCCAGTCAGGAGAAGCCATCTTTTGAGTTGGTGGCCAGGACTTTCCAAAAGTCTCCCAAGACATACAGGTTATTGCTATTTCCCTTGTTGGCTCCAGAGGTATTCCTATGGCTTTGATTACTTATCAATTATTCCTAAAATAGGCAGAGCTCTGGATACCCTACAGAGGAGCAGGAAGAAGAATTATAAGATGTAGAGGAGTCAAGGACACCAGGAAAACAGGGCCCACAGAATAAACTAAGCAGGGCTCATAGGAGCTCACAGAGATAGAAGTAGCAATCATGGAGACTGCATGGCCCTAACGCATATATACTGTAGTTGTTTAACTTGGGCTTTTTCTAACAGTGGGAGTGGAGGTGTCTCTGATTCTTTGGCCTGATTGTGGGACCCTTTTTTCTCCTTCTGTGCTGCCTGTTCCAGTCTTGACGTGATGGTTTGTGCCTAGTCTTGTTATGTTGTGTTTGGTTGCTATTCCTGGGAGGCCTGCTCTTTCTTAGAGGGGAACAGAGGAGCAGTGGATCTGGGGGAGGAGGGAAGTGGGGGGAAAATTCGGAAGTGGAGGGAGGGGAGGCTGAGGACAGAATATATTGCATGAGCGAATTTAAAAAAAAATCTCCAAACTTTAAAAAAAAATTGTGAGACAATACGACCTTCTTGTCTATAATAAAGTGAATTACCTTTAAAAAAATTAATTCTTAAAAATAATTAGGGAAGTCTTCAGAGCAAGAGGCAATTGAATAAGCAAACAACAACCTCGAAGACAAAACAAACCCCAGGTCTCCTGGACAAGATTGAAAAAGCACTGAGTTCAGAAGTATGGCTGGGGGCGAGAGCATCACAATTTCTTTGGTAACCTTTGCCGTCACCATCTTGCTCAGCTGTTTCAGGAGGAGGATATGGATGCAGAATAGGCAGAGACTTAGGGCTTCCCCTAGGAAACACCACCCTCCCCTGGCATGTCTAGGAAATAAATTTACTGGGTATGCCCATGACCAGTGGCTGGACAAAAATGAACTTCTCACCCCTTCAGATAAAGATATTTTATTTAGGGTGATATTCGACGTTTTATTAAACACGAGAAAAATGGCTCTGTAAATCAAAAATAGATTAAACTTTGGAAAACTCCACTTTTTTCTTATGGGTCATTTAAGAGAATATAGGCCCAGTAGTAACTTGTTAAGGGCAGACAACTAATGAGTCTTCAAGGCTCTGATGTGACAGCTTTGTAAATGTCTAAACAAGTAGAAGGAGGTCATGAACTGAGCATGTGAATCTTTTTGTGTCATTATCCACGTACAGTGCGGTGTGCTGGAAGTTACACTAATGTTTACTGCATAAAGGGTGTCATATTGCTTTATTATGTTCCCATTTGGTAACTATCAGCTCCTCTTGTGTGGGATAAGGCTCGGGGACAGCAGCTGGAGAAACAAGTCACTGAGGGTAAATCCCTTTGGATAGTATCTTCTAGCAGTGTCACAAGCCAGTCATCCAATCTGTAGCTTGTTCTGTCCTCAGAAAGTTCAGACACCTCAGCGTTTCATAGTCACTGATCTTGGAGGTTTAAAAAAAAATCCCAAGGGCATTTGTTAAAACTACCCCGAACATGGGAAAAGAGCGTTTTGTGATTAGATGGTTTGCACATTTTCAATGGCCTTGCATCTCTCTTAACATGTTTACATGAATGCGAAATAAACTTGGCACATATAGAAATTATAAATGGCGGATCACTTCCTGCTATCCTTCTCTTTGTCCCAGGAACATAATAGTAACTACTTGTTTTTTTAAGAATTAATTATTTATTATATATGTAAGCACACTGTAGCTGTCTTCAGACACACAGAAGAGGCATCAGATCCCATTACAGATGGTTGTAAGCCACCATGTGGTGGCTGGGAATTGAACTCAGGACCTCTGGAAGAGCAGTCAGTGCTCTTAACCACTGAGCCATCTCTCCAGCCCGTGACTACTTTTCCACCGACAGAGAAGAATAGTATTGTACACACATCACTGTTCTTCCCACAAAGGTAGCCTACGTAAAGGGTCATGATTTTTCTTGTTTGACGTTGCATTGTGATTCATAAAAACACACCCTCTCTAGTTCAGCTAACTGCATTCTGTTAAAACAGCCTTTTATTGCCAGTCATGAATTAAATTTTAGGATTGTTTGCATGTCCTTCATAAGCTTCTAGTGAGAAGCTGGCAGCAAGTAGGTCGCTAGGAGCACAGACACAGCAAGACATTAAATAAATAATCCTTCCCTTGAAAACACCTCTGCCCACAGCATCATCCTGCTGGGCATTTCCTCGGAGGTATATTTCTGTATTTCACTATCCAGTTGTTATTATTTGGGAAATGGAGCTTATTCTCTGGATTCCTACAACAAAAGAAAATTACGGGTGTTTTCTCTCTCTACTGCAATCTTTTCCGATCCAGCTTCCACTAATTAAGCAGTCCCTTTGACCCTTGCCCTTTGAAGTTTCATTCATTACCTGGCTTCTGTAAGTCAACAAAAGGCAACATCTAAAGCCCCCAGTGTTAGACCATCACTTTGGGGACTGCTAATTGAATGTAATTACTTCGTTTTTGTGCCAGAGTCCATACTTGTAACATTGCCTTGTAATAATTTAAACGGTCTCCGTACTGTAGGGGACTGTTTGACGCCAGTGTGGAGACGGTCGGGCAGCCACTCGGGCTGTGGAAGGAAAAGTCAGAAGTGAGGAGACATTGTCATTTGGCTACCTACTCATTAGCTGCCCTCGATGGCTGGCTGTTGTTTTGAGTGGACAGGATGTGTAGCGACTGAATCTTGTCCCTAAAAATAGCTGTGAAAACAGGCATTTGGGGTGTACAGTAATTGGTTGCTCAGTTGATCGCAGACATTTTTTATAGAACTTGGGGGAAAGACGAGGTATTTTTAAACCGTGACCTTGCTTGGCAACACCACATCCCCTGCCCCTCTCTCCTAGGGAGGGAAGAAGAGTCGGAACGAGATGGGTAACGAGTAACGACAAAAGAAGCCCTGCAGATACAGTCTCCCCTTCCTTGTCTCACTTGGGGGATTGGATGCTGCAGAAGAATGAAGCTGAGTCCTTTGCTGTTTTCCTCGTGCCTCAGTTTTGCTGTCAGCTTGCTTCCAGCAGAAGTTATCACCTAACCCTTTCATCAGAGAGGAGGAAAACGCCAAGCCTGAAGTGTTAATGAGCTTGATAAAGCACCCAGAGCCACACAGGAAGCACAGTGTGCACCAGCATTACACCCTCCTCATATGATCAATCTTACGTTCAATTTAATCCCACTGGCCTTAATGACAGGGTTTGTTTCTGACTGCTTGTGGACTAGGGAAATGAGGGAACCTTCCTCAAGTGTCGGGACCCCTCCTATTTGGTGCCAGCAGGTCTCCAGCCCTGGAAGTTAGACCTGACTGATGTGAGCCGTTTACTCTCCGATTACATTCAAGGTTAGAGAGAAGACAATACCTCAGAGAGAAGAATGAGGTGTATGGCAATAAAAAAAAAAAAAAGTGTGCTTTAAAATGAATGAATACTTTGGGTAAAATCACGTGTGAACTTTGATTTACCCAAATGGTCTCTGATTTCTTCTCCACAATGATCACAAGAATCAGATGAATACCAGAGTCTTCTGACTTTTGTCCAGAATTCAGATTTTTTTTCAGACATTTTCCCTTAGTTTTTTACATTTGTGTTTTGTATAAGTGTTACAAAGAGCTGATAACAACAATGACAGTAACAACAGCAACAACAACAACAACAACAACCACACACACACCCCCCACACACAGACACACACACACACACAGCAGTGCTTATAACAAGAGAACTAGTGAGCCCAGACTGACTGCGTTTCAGTTTGTAATCCTGAAACTGTTACTTCCTTAGCTATGTTTCTGACTTTATCTAATCCAGATAGCACTGTGTTCTGCTGTCAGAAAAATGATGGTTTTCTTGCCCTATTTTTTCCCGTTTCCTCATTCATATCAGTGATCAGTGTTTATTTTAGTTTTCCTTTACTCAGGACACCATCATAACCTTTAAGATATTCACAGTTAATTCTTATTCCATTAATTTTTTTAGATTGTCTCTTGGCTCTCACTTGTTAAATGGGGATATATCCCTTGTTTTCTCTTTACTGGCATTACTTGTAAATTTTCAAGTTTTTACAGCTGGGTACTGCCTGGCAATGTGAAGTTCTGACACATGTCTTCTTACAGAATATTAGAAAGTTGGAGCTCAGTGTGACTTTTATATTACTATGGCTATGTAAATGGTATTAGGCTGGTGAAGTGACATGCTAGTATCTTGTGTTCATACTGACAGTTTCGTTGCCACCGTTTGGGGACAGGTTGAGGGGGCTTGTCCATAGCACCAAAGCCATACGCCCTCGACGTTCTGCTTTATCAGCTGAAAAATTAAACTCGCTCATCACTCGAGGTCTTTGTTTTGAAACACTTTCTTGTTCTTAAGTTTTTAGCATTCATCATTTAATTCTTTCAGTATTCTTACAGCCACTCTGTAATTTTCTACTCTGTTATCCATTGGTAAGTCTTGGTCACCTTTTGTCTTTATGGGATGAAACCTCTCCTCCGAAGACTGAGAGAATGTCATCATTGCAAAGGCCTGCTAAACCCTTGACAACCCGTCCCATTCCCAGCCTGGGACACCCATCCCACCCCCAGCCTGGGACACCCATTCCACCCCCAGCCTGGGACACCCATCCCACCCCCAGCCTGGGACACCCATCCCACCCCCAGCCTGGGACACCCATCCCACCCCCAGCCTGGGACACCCATCCCATCCCAGGCCTTGAAAACTTTGCCTCTTGAATCAGATGAACTCTAGTTTTTTCTTTTAGTTTATTGAGGCATATCCAGTTAAGTTCTTGGGAATGATCTTCTGATGTATAAAATTACTCAGCTCTTCTATGTATGTTAAGAAAAAGGGATTCACTTTGTCTGAATGTGAGTTCGTTAGTAAAGAATTCAAGTTGAACTACATAGGTAGCAGTGAATAGCCTTGTTGGGGCACCAGTGGAAAGGGAAGCCCTTGGTCCTGCCAAGGTTGGACCCCCAGTGTAGGGGGTTGTTGGGGGGAGGGCGGTAATGGGGGGTGGATGGGGAGAGGAACAGCCATATAGAAGGGGAGGAAGAGGGGCTAGGGGACTGATGGACAGGAAACCGGGAAAGGGAATAACATTTGAAATGTAAATAAGAAATACCCAATTTCATAAAAATGAAAGGAAATAAAAAAGAAACAGGCAAGAAGAAATCACATAAAATGAAGTAAAAAAAAGAATTCAAGTTGAAATTATTTTATCTCAAAACTTACAATTTTTATTCCATGTCTTCTAAAAGCATATGAATCTAAGAGAAGATACTTCTAAAAACTTCTCTCTCTCTCTCTCTCTCTCTCTCTCTCTCTCTCTCTCTCTCTCTCTCTCTCTCTCTCTCTGTCTGTCTGTCTTGCTGTGCTTCCCTGCTGACTCCAGACTCCCAGGTTCAAAGGATTCTTCAGCCTCTACCTCCTGCATGGCCAGAGTTCCTGCCCTGTATCATTACCCCTTCTGATTCTTGTTCTGTCACAATCGGGTTTTCTTCTCTGAATTCACTTTTAGCCTAAGCATTCTGAATTTTACTTTGGAGATCCCAAACTAGTCTCTGTGTCACCTGAGGTGGGTTTATGTGCTTTGTTATGAAGTCTTAGTTTATCAGTCAACCTTTGAAGAAGCAGAATAGGAAAATTACCACTAATAAAAATCATCATGCCCTGATAAAAATAGACACACCCTAATAAAATCATCACACGCTACTGAAACTGCATTTCTCTGGTGTCATTTTTTTATCTGCAAAATATTTTAATGATTTAAAATCAAAGCAACAATAAGATGTGATAGACTGAAATGTATGTCTATAATTTTGAAAAATGAAAAAATTTATATAAGGCAAATATGAGAGAAGAAATGATAGATAAAACATAAAAACAAAAACAAACAGACAAAAAAAATCCAAACATACAAATATGATGGTAGGACATCTAGCTCAGTGGGTAAGGAACAATATGGCATAAGGCAGAATGAAACTGATAAAGTGCTTGCTACCACAAGTGGCCATCTGTAATTCCAGCATATGAGAGGTAGAGACAGGGGATTTCTGGAACGAACCAGCTAGTTATACTAGTTAAATTAGTGAGCTCTAGGTTTGGTGAGTGACCTCACCTCAGTAAACACAGTGGAGAACATTTTTGAGGAACATCCAACATGGAATTCTGGCCTCCACATGAAAATCTGTGTATGAGTAGCTTGAACACTTGTGTGCTTATATGCATATAAACTCATACATGAACATCACACACACACACACAGACACACACACACACACAGACACACACACACAGACACACACACACAATGATATTAGAGGAATTTGTGATTTGAAATATATAACCAAAATATTATAAGGC
This sequence comes from Rattus rattus, assembly GCF_011064425.1. NCBI lineage: Eukaryota > Metazoa > Chordata > Mammalia > Rodentia > Muridae > Rattus > Rattus rattus. The sequence goes on from NC_046155.1 coordinate 30,475,525, forward strand.
AATTGAAAAACAGAAAACTATTTGCAAAGTAGTCATAGAAAAGGATAAGATACTGTTATTGTGGTGTTTTAAGAATAAAAAGTGACATAAAACATACCACAAAAGGCAAGAATTCTAAAGGGAATGGATCTTCAAAGAAGATGGAAATGTATACAAAGTATAAAAAGGTATTTGTTTTCCACAACATGCAAAGAAAAAGAACAAAAATGTCTTCCATATTAAATTGTTTTTTTATGCTTTTTGCTTTTGTTTAAAAGATTTATTTATTATATGTAAGTACACTGCAGCTGTCTTCAGACACACCAGAAGAGGGCATCAGATCTCATTACAGATGGTTTGAGCCATCATGTGGTTGCTGGGATTTGAACTCAGGACCTCAGGAAAAGCAGTCAGCTATCTCTCCAGCCCATTAAATTGTTAATACAAGAAGAACTTGAAGAGAAAGATGATGTTTAGTGAAATTGTATTGTGGCCAATGGGCATTTTTACTCCCAGCTTGTGTCACTGGAAAGTTATAAAATAAGGGTGTAGCATTTGACTGCCTAATACATAATAAAGACAATGTAAATGTTTTTTTTTTTGGTTTAGCACCTCTATTTCTAGGTTTCTAGAAATAGAAACAAATGTCAAACAAGTATACAAAGACACATGTCAAGAATATCCAGCAACACTAACTGTTACGTTAACAGCCAAAACCACATGGCTGGATAGGTCATAAGCCCTAGGGAGACCAAGGGAGACTCTTCGTTTCTGCTAAGTACCCCTTACGTTCTTATCATTATACCTATACATTACCCACATCTTAGCAAAGCTGAGTTTTGCACTAGGTGATGGTTGATACAGAGACCCACAACTGCTTATCACAGAGAATAAGAGACAATGGAGTTCTTAAGTTTAAATGGGATAGATGTATTCAACCCCTTTTAGCCAAAGTTCAGTGATGACTGTGGAGAAAGGGGCAGGGAAATTGTAGGAGCCAGAGGTTCTTGTCTTAGGGTTTTATTGCTGCAAAGAGACACCTTGACCATGACAACTCTTATAAAGGAAAACATTTATTTGGAGCTGGCTTACAGTTCAGAGGATTCGTCCATTATCATCATGATGGGAATTGTGGTGGCATGAAGTCACCCATGATGCTGGAGAAGGACCTGAGGGTTCTACATCTGGATCTGCAGGCAGCAGGGAGAGAATGAGACACAGCAGGACTGGCTTGAGCTTCTGAGACCCCAAAGTCAGCCCCTAATGACACACTCATACCAACAATGTCACAGCTATTCCAACTAGGCCACACCTCCCAATAGTGCCAGTCCCTATGAGCCTATGGGCCATTTGTATTCAAAGTTCCACAGAACTGATGTTTTCAACTTAACTGGGTTTGCTAGATATGAGAGCCCCAGTGCTCACATGAGCTCATAGCAGCTGGGACCATATGCACGAACAAGACCTGCACAAGATCAAGCTATCCCAGGCACAGATGGAGGTGGGCTCATGAAGTCACAAAGGAGCTATTTGAGAGTAGGTGACTGCTGAGGGATGAAGAGCCATTTTTCTTCAGGGATGTGGGTCCTGAGAGTCTACACATGCTTTGTTAGACAGACTGGTACACATCATATCAGGCTGTACTAAGTGGATGCTGTGGGTTTTTTAAAAGAGAGCACAGGAAGTGTGGGAAAAAAGTAGTTGTGGGCTAGGAGAGAAGTGGGAGGGAAGAGGTATGGATTTGTATGTGTACATAAAATTCTCAAAAAATCCAACAGTGATCTGTTTATAATAAAATTGGAAATAACTTTCTGGTCCCAAATAGAAATTAGATTTATGTCATATTCGTGTAAGACGTACACTTGTAAGCGATTGTGATAATGAATTTTGATTATCAGTTTTATTAGATCGAGAAGCATGTAGGAGATTAAGGAAGTGCACTTCTGAGTGTTTATGAGGATGCTTTCAGAACACTGACCAACTCCCCTCCTCTTCCTCTCCTTCCTCCTGTTGCTCAGTAGAGCTTTCCTATGTAGCCTAAGCTGATTTTGAACTCTCTGACCTCTTCTTCCGCCCTGCAAGTGCTGGGATGACGGGCACCAAATGTGCCCAGCAGTAAACTTCCTCTCACTTCTTGCAGTAATGGGGCTTGAACTCAGAGCTTTGTGCCTGTGCATAGAGAACTCTCTACCACTGAACTCTATCCCTACTCTGTGTTTCAACTTTCCTCCACAGTTGAATAAGCATACCCCCCCTTTTTTTGTAACAGAAAATCAAATAGAACCATATGCTATTTAAACTTCTTTTAAAAGGGTACAATAGAATTAAAAGTGGCAATTTTGGCTTTCAATTTTTTTTATACTTTTGAAAAATCTCTAAAACGAATGCCGTATAGTCAATTGAGAGAAAAAAAAGATAACTGATTTCCCCATTATTTATTCGTGTGAGAGTATGTCGTGATAACCAGAAATCATAAAAAATGCAGATTTAACAGTCGAAATGGTG